>NC_140591.1:220329021-220503777 GCF_964204655.1 Triturus cristatus | reverse complement strand
AATCTGCTGTTAGACCCTACACAGACAGGATTCAGGCCTAAGCATGGAACAGAGTCCGCCCTCCTTATGGTCGTCGAGGAGTCCAGAAAAATCATCGATCAAGGAGGATCAGTGGCAGTGGTCCTTCTTGATCTCAGTGCGGCGTTTGATACGGTCAGTCATAACACCTTACTGAACCGTATAGCAAGCGTCGGCATTGTGGATAAGGCCTGGCTCTGGATAAAATCCTTCCTGAGCGACAGGTCATTCCAGGTGTTTGACGGACAAGCCGTCTCCTCCAGCATACCGATGAAGTGTGGAGTCCCCCAGGGCTCCTCTTTAAGCCCTGCGCTTTTTAATATCTATATGAGGCCACTGGCTGAGGTAGTTCGTCCGTATGGAGTTAAGATCATTTCCTATGCGGACGAAACACAGCTGGTGGTCTCCTTAGCGCAGGAAGCCCAACATTCTCCATCGGGGGGTCTAACCAAATGTCTGGAGGAGATGAAGTCCTGGATGACGCTGTCCTCACTGAAGCTGAATGGGGACAAGACAGAGCTCATGTTGCTAGGCCCGGCTGACCCGACCCTCTTCAAGTCATTATGGCCCACCTGTCTAGGCCCCCCCCCGGCCCCAAAAGATAACATCAAAAGCCTAGGGGTGTGGCTGGACAAGAACCTCACCTTTAACACCCAGGCCACAAAGCTCTCCGCCACCTGCTTTGGACTTCTTCGGACATTGAAGAAGGTCCTACCCCTGCTCCCAATGGAGGCCAAACAAACAGCTATTCAGGGCTTAATACAATCACGCCTGGACTCAAACAACGTCCTTTACCTGGGAGCCCCAGAGTACTCTTTAAATAGGTTGCAACTGGTGCAGAACTGTGCGGCCCGCACCCTACTGCAAATCCCACGAAGAACCTCAGTCAGAGAGGCACTGACCAGCCTTCATTGGCTACCAGTGCGAAAAAGAGTGACCTTTAAGGCAATGTGCATTGCCCATCAGGCCTTCTGGGACTCGGGCCAAAACTCTTGCGTAGCCTAGTCAGCCAATACCACCCTGGCCGTGAACTACGTTCCAGCCAGGCCTTCATGGCAACAATCCCCAGAATCAAGAGATCTAGAGCAGGTGGAAGAATGTTCACCCTCAACGCCTCAAAAATCTGGAACACCCTCCCCCCTCCCCTGAGATCTAACCCGAACCTTGCCTCTTTCCGCAAGCAATTAAAAACCCATCTATTCAAATCCCCGTAATCATCTCAGCCCCCCCATCTTCCTCCTAGTCTCTGATAGTCTCATTACACCCTTCTGGTTCCCTAGCGCTTGGACGCCTCAGGGCAGCAATCGCGCTGTATAAATGTATTTTCATTCATTCATTCATTTCATTCATTCATTCTATCCGAGTGGGCGAAGTGGGCTGCATGAACATTATTACCTGTGTCAATATCCCCAAACCCACATACAAGATTTTGGCAAATACTGGTGTTAAAATCCCCACCCCAAATCATAATCACATCCTTTCCCCTAGAAACAACCAGGTTAGTTAAAAAATCCATAAGGCTTTTTAGTATTCCTACAAAGTTACCCTTGTCAATATTGTTATAAAAATTAATAATCACTATCTCAGTTTGCATAGAGAAAAGGATATTAATAATTTGATAATAAGGGGTCGACTTTAGAGTTTTTATCTTCTGGGCCTTCAAAATATTTGAAATATAGATGGAAATTCCCCCCTTATGCCTCCCATGAACTGAACGTAGAGCAGGGATATGATATGTTTTGAAACCATCAATGCGTCCAATAACCAGGTCTCCTGTATACACAGAATATCAAAGTTGTTGATAAAATCTACCCAAACTTGATTATCCACCTTAGATTGTAAACCAGCTATATTCCAGAATACCACTCTAACATAGCCTTTATCAGTATCATTTTGGGAACAAGTTCCTGCTCGATATTTTCCTGACTTTGCTTCCCCGCCAGCTGTGGGTCAGTAACGGACGTATTTACTGTGTCTAAAAGAGATACTACTTCAATAAATACACTGTCCTTATTAAGATCATTTAAACCCGTTTTTATATATGGGACAGTTGGATTTTGATGACCCATTATAGTGTTTAAGCTGGTAGAATTATTAAACTTAAAAGTCAGAGTGTTTTCTGAGCTACCCCCTAGCTGCATGTCCCTTATGCCTTTGGTAGGTTCCACGACGATTACTGGGAAAATTCGCCCCTTGTTGATATTAAAAGCCCTGTCCGATCGTGGGTAATAGCTATTAATAGGGGCCATAGGTCAATCCACCTCCTCTAGGGAAACTAAAGGACCAAACCTATTGGACACTTCTATGTTATACAAATGATTCCTATGGGATAAGGATGGTCCAAATAAGGTGGAATGGTTTTCACGTGTTCTTGGGTGGTAAAAGTATCCCAGAGGAAGAACGTAAATACCCTCAGTCATAAGATTATTTGTAGCTGTTCTGGTAAAAATCTCATGAACTAAGGCAGGGGATCCCAAAGAAAGAACAACGTAATCCCCTTTAAACTTTTTTTTATTGTCTCCCACCCACGGGACTCGTCTCACCATTTTAAATGTGGAGAACATCTCCTGTGACAGACCTAATTTAGTACCCAAACAGTGAATAGCTTTATTTTTCAAAGAAATCCAGGATTCTTGCTCACTCTCTGGTAATAGAGGGACATTCGCCAGAATCACAGTGTAAGGAACCGCAGCTGGCGGGAGATTTAAACTATGAACAATTGGATAAGACTCTTGATTGGGGCGCATACAGGTGTCTTGGGAGGAGCTGGTATCAAGTTGAATCAAATCATCCCTCCTTTCCTTTCTACCAGCTACACTCCCTCCCCCGCTCACTTTTACTGCCCTATGCAACTGGCCACTAGGAGCTGACTTCCCAATACTTTTAATACTGGGGGCTCTGTTAATATCCCCCGTCCTTTTACTTTGGTTGCAACAATCAACGGTGCTAACTGATAAAGCTTTCCGTGTGTTGTTATCTACGCCATTTGCTTCGCAATTCTCAGGTAGTGCAATGGACCTTTCATTTAAGCGCCCTGTAATGGATACCAAACTTATCTCGATATTGTCCAGTATCTGTGCGAGAGTACCAATAGATTCCTTAATCAATATGGTTAAATCACTTAATATACTCATGTTGGACTTGGCCCTTTTTCCCTGAATTATTTCGTTTTTGCAGTGTTAAGGTGCAGGTGCTCCCTTCTCCCAAGATGGCTGCCACAGGCCCCTGCTACTGCAGAGTGGTCTTTCATAGTAGCACCCTAGCTGCCAGGAGCTGGCTGGAACCCCACAACAATGTTGCGACTCCAGCCCGCCTTTTTGTCCCATAGGTAGAGTGGGGAAGCTCCTGGAATGTGCTGGAACCTTCTAGAAGGGAGGTGTGTTTTTTCTTTTGCCGCCTTGGCTAGAGGTCACCTGACCTAGGGCTACTTAAGAGAGGGAGGGAAACTTTTGTGGTGAGTTGGCCATTGGGGTGAAGCAGAGCTGGAAGAATCCACCAGGAGTGTAGGCGGTAGGGCCTAGCCAGGGACTTATGCCTCTGAGAGTGACAGGATTTAGGTGCTGCCTCTTAAGTGAGTGAGGGACCCTGTGAAACCCACTGATCTTGCCCAGCAGTAGGAGGACCCAGAGACTCTCTGCCAGCCTGACTAGGAAGGATCTAGTCGCCCTCTCCATTCCTAACCCCCTGTAACAGAACCCCTTAAGGGCGCCAGATACATCTGCGCCAACAAGACTTCATCTAACATCTGAGAACAGAGACTTATATGCCAAGCACTGAGACTGCGTGTCCAGAGTGAACTTTAAACCTTATATGCCAAGCACTGAGACTGCGTGTCCAGATTGAACTCTCAAACTTATATGCCAAGCACTGAGACTGCGTGTCCAGACTGACCCCTGAAGCCGTATGCAAAGCAGATTGAAGAGCCACCGGGGATCAACCAGGTATTAGCGCTGTGACCCCTGCGCTCCCTGACCTGGCCTGGGATCCCCGGCAGCGTGCTCCGCTGAGCGCGGAACCCCCATCCTTAACTTGAGCCCCCCTGGGACGTGGAAGCCAGCGCGCTCACCGCCGCGGCCCGGAGGCCGGAAGAAGTGCCCTGCAGAGTCGCGAGGCCCGTGAGAAGCCCGGGGCCCCGCCGCTGCCGTCGCAGCTGTGTGAGAAGGTGCGCGAGGCCTGGGGCCGAGTTTCCCCCATCGTCGCTGGAGCGGACGCCGTCTGACGCCGAGAACGAGGTAAGCCCGGAGGCTGGGATTGCCTACTGGTCGGGAACCGCACCGCACCCTCAGCCCGGGTCCCCTCTCCGTGGGAGTTCCCCCCTGCCAGCGCGACGGAGAGACCCCGCCGAGGGATCCTCTCCTTGTGCCCCCGTGACTGCTCTGAAGCGAGGTGCCCTACGAACTGCACCGGAGCCGAGAGACTCGCTCCTCCCGTCCCGGGCGCTTCCCGCTAAAAGCTTCGTGAGGCGCATTGACTGTCCTACCCCGCATTGAAGTACCCAGCGCCAATAATTACAAGTAGCGCTCTGATATTCCTGTGTCGGATTGCAGTGCTCAATGTCAGTCATTACGAGTAGCGCTCTGATATTCCTGTGCCGGATTGAAGTGCTCAATGTCAGTCATTACGAGTAGCGCTCTGTTATTCATGTGCCGTATTGAAGTGCTACATGCTAGTGATTATGAGTAGCGCTCTGTTATTCATGTGCCATATTAAAGTGCTATATGTTGGTGATTACGAGTAGCGCTCTGTTATTCATGTGCCGTATTGAAGTGCTACATGCTAGTGATTATGAGTAGCGCTCTGTTATTCATGTGCCATATTGAAGTGCTGCGTGTTGGTGATTACGAGTAGCGCTCTGTTATTCATGTGCCATATTGAAGTGCTACGTGTTAGTGATTACGAGTAGCGCTTTGTCATTCATGTTCCATATTGAAGTACCACATGCTAGTGATTACGAGTAGCGCGCTGTTATTCACGCCCCTGTTGAAGGGCTACGTGCTATTGATTACGAGTAGCACGCTGTTATTCATGTTCATAATGAAATACTAAATAACATCTATTCCGAGTAGCTCTCTGTGCTAGATGCCCCGTTCTGAGGTCGTCACCAGTTAGCGCGCCTAGCGCCATCCTCACCCCCCTAAGGCACTACAGGAACGTGAAGCGTGCGTGTACCTCTAGGTGAAGGGTAGTTGTAGCTCAGGCAGTACTGGTTTGTTATGAATGTCATTTGTGGTATCACCAGCTTATGAAATGTACTGCTACCTCATGAACTGCATCTAACGTGATCTGCTTGGATAAACTTGAGTATTTACTTAACTCCTACCGTGTGGCGTCACTTATTGTGTGTGTTCCTTGTCCCATGAGAGGTGCGTGTTGTATGGTTGCTTTACACACAGACCTTTGGTGGCCCGACCGCTCGTGTCACGTTACCGCCCCATAGGGCCTGGAGACTCCAGGTCTTACAACTCATAATTCCTGGAACATTATTATCCAGTTGGCCTTTGCTTTTGCTTTTACTTTTATTACTCGGACAAATGATACGATCTTTAATTTTGATAGTAGTAGAAGTATCCAAACACTGATTCGACCCAGTTTTGGTTGTTGAAGTATTGATAACAGTGGGGGATACTGCTTTACCCCTTGTGGACAAAGTGCTGTTTGACATAGCTTTTTTCTTAGGAATACAAGCCCTTTTTGGCAGTGGCATTGTTGTTATGTCTGCGTCGATTATAGAGATCTCATCACTACCTGCCTGGATGCATCCGTTCTATAAATCTAATGTTAGCACATGGGAGTTTGTCTCCTCCCCCGATGACATGTGGTTAGGGGGGCCTGGTAAATCTTTATGCAAAGCCTCTTCTACATTGCATATTTGTTTTTCTATTGCACCTACAGCCCCCGTGAGATATTTCAATAATGGCATACTAGGCTCTTTAGCCTTAGGACGTTTTTCGGTAGTAGGTACATACTGATGTTTTCGTTTGCCCATGGCTGACGCAGCAGGACACCACCAGCAGGGTAGCCCAACACACAATAAGTCGTACACAAAGTATCGGGCCTCCGTTAATCAGCCGCCGTGCAGATATCAAATTAGAAACACATAAATAATGGATAAGGTTATCACATTGTCAGCATTGAGTACGATAGTCCAGTTGTAAGGGACGTAGCCCAGCCCAGCCTCTTTCGGCCACTGACAGCCAAGGACGGGCCCGCCCTTCGTCCCGCGCCGCGGGATTCCCTGAGATGATTTATGCGCCGGATGGCGCGCTGAGAGTGCGCGGTTTGTCTCGCTGCGAGAGTGGCCCCCAGGGAATTGTAGTCCTCTTCAGTGGCGAGATCAACTCTTAGGCAGACAATGGTTCCCGGCTGCAACGAGGGCTAGGCAAAACAACGTCCTTCAGGTAAGGTGAGCTCCTTCAGAGATCGGGCGTATGGGACTGAGAGCAGATTCTGGATGTTGGAGATGTGGCTACGCTCCTGCCACCTTTTTGCACATGGCCTAGAGTTGTCCACCTATCGCTAATTACTGGATTGCTATATTTAATAAGATTCATGATATTTTAGGGACATCGCAAGAGCCGAATCTGTTAATAGGCCTTCTTGGCTATGTTAAGGACACTAAGGCCGAACACCGTAAACCTCATGCTTTGTTACTCCTCATGGCCAAACGTAGAGTATCCTTACACTGGGGGGAACTGAGGGCCCCTGCGGTTAAGACTGGGTTACAGACGTCACATTCTGCCACACGCAACTGACGACCTTTTGGGAACTAATGCCTATGGCCTCCAGACGGAAGAATATATGGGACCCATTTTTGGACTTGTTAGAGTCAATACAGGCGGATACATCTACTCCTCCTCCCCCAGAGGTGACTGACGTCGATGTACCATTGGGAGGATCTCCCTAGAGCTGTTCGGGCAGGTCTGTTTGTGCCATCTAGATATTTATGTCTTAAAGTGCGCTGTTCTGTAAGGTGTAGTGGACAAAGCGATTCAAGCAGCTAAATCCGTTGTTATTCATTCTTGGGGCGAACCAACCAGAAATGTGTCATATATGATACGATCAAGAAAGTTCTATTGTTAGCCTGGTACCTAAGGGCTATGATTGTAGATTGCTGTTTCCTGTTTTTGTTTTTATTTAATTTTCATCTCTGATTGGCTGTGTGTGTGTTCAGATCATTCTGATTTATATGACGCTCTATTTTAATAATGTGAGATGCTTGTATTTTTTGAAAAAGCTAAAAAACACAAATTAAAAATAAAAGCTTTTGGGCTCTTCACAACTGCAAGCGGGCCAGTTTGCATCGAGACCTCACCACTCACACTGCAAATCAGCACAAAGCTCCGTCAGCATGCCTCTTTGCACTGCAGCATCGACCACTCACGGGAACCACCAACACGAAGCTCCAGCAACACCCGCCCATGAATCTGTACTCCTGAGGCACAGCCGGGAGCTCTGCTTGAAATTGTATCTTTTAAAACTTGTGTAAATTGTTTTTAAGAATTTGCGCACCTCTCCCTCACTTGCTAGGCTGGTTGGGGCATTCATCCTGTACCTAATTACCCGTGCAGCCGATCTGAACGCTGCCACGGGGTAGGGAATCGCAAGCACCGCCATCAGCGAGCGAGCCTGTTCACAGGCCACGCCCACTTCTCCAGGCCACGCCCCCCTGATTATATAAAGCGCCGACGCCCAGCCCTTCCCAGAATCTGTACTCCTGAGGCACAGCCGGGAGCTCTGCTTGAAATTGTATCTTTTAAAACTTGTGTAAATTGTTTTTAAGAATCTGCGCACCTCTCCCTCACTTGCTAGGCTGGTTGGGGCATTCATCCTGTACCTAATTACCCGTGCAGCCGATCTGAACGCTGCCACGGGGTAGGGGATCGCAAGCACCGCCATCAGCGAGCGAGCCTGTTCACAGGCCACGCCCACTTCTCCAGGCCACGCCCCCCTGATTATATAAAGCGCCGACGCCCAGCCCTTCCCAGAATCTGTACTCCTGAGGCACAGCCGGGAGCTCTGCTTGAAATTGTATCTTTTAAAACTTGTGTAAATTGTTTTTAAGAATTTGCGCACCTCTCCCTCACTTGCTAGGCTGGTTGGGGCATTCATCCTGTACCTAATTACCCGTGCAGCCGATCTGAACGCTGCCACGGGGTAGGGAATCGCAAGCACCGCCATCAGCGAGCGAGCCTGTTCACAGGCCACGCCCACTTCTCCAGGCCACGCCCCCCCTGATTATATAAAGCACCGACGCCCAGCCCTTCCCAGAATCTGTACTCCTGAGGCACAGCCGGGAGCTCTGCTTGAAATTGTATCTTTTAAAACTTGTGTAAATTGTTTTTAAGAATTTGCGCACCTCTCCCTCACTTGCTAGGCTGGTTGGGGCATTCATCCTGTACCTAATTACCCGTGCAGCCGATCTAAACGCTGCCACGGGGTAGGGAATCGCAAGCACCGCCATCAGCGAGCGAGCCTGTTCACAGGCCACGCCCACTTCTCCAGGCCACACCCCCCACGTCCTCTTTCTGCATAAAACTATGTTCAGCACCCGGACGCGCAGCGGACGGGCGCAGCGGGCGCGCCGTCAGCGCGCCGAAGGCGCGCCTAAGGCAAGCCCGTCTGGGCCCGTCCGGGCCCAGCCGGACCCAGGCCCAGGAACTCTGCCGGATTTGCTGCAGGATCGCCTGGTGTACACAAGTGACATGCTCCGGGCCCTTCACCAGGAAAAAACTCAGGACTGCCACTATGTCCATGCCGAAGGTAAACCCTTTGTCAATTGCGCACGATGTAACCCAGCCGAATACGGCTCGGGAAAGCCGGGACTACAGATGGGCCTCCTTAACTGCCGCTCCCTCCCTAAGCATGCGCACGAAATCAACTTGCTGATACAGGATCATGGCCTGGTCGCTCTGTTTCTCACAGAAACCTGGCTCTCTGCCAGTACGGACTCGGATATTGTTAATGCCCTACCCCCAGGCTATCTCATGCAAACCTTACATAGACCTAAAGGGAGAGGAGGAGGGCTGGCAATTATCCACAGAGAACATCTTGCCTGTAGGATTAGCAATGCCAACATTGAAGATTGCGAAAGCTGCCACTTTGCCCTTCAAATTTCCCCGGCACACTCCCTGAAATGAAATGAAATGAAATGAAAAGAGATTTGTAAAGCGCATGGCTGCCCTTGAGCGTCCCAGCGCTGAAACAAAACACAGGACCACCACCCAAACACAACTAAAGCAAAGCCTAACGGGGGAAGAGATAAGTTTTCAGTGCCTTGCGGAAACGCACTAGATTGGGTTCTTTCCGCAGGGCCGTCGGCAGAGCATTCCATAGTTGGCCTGCATTAATAGAGAACCGGCGACCGCCGGACTTCACCTTTTTGGCTCTGGGTATCACCACAAAATTACCATCATCCGAGCGAAGGGCTCGCGTAGGTTTGTAAGGGCGCACCAGGTCTCTAAGGATTGGAGGGCCTGATCCTTGCAAAGCTTTGAACACGATGCAAAGGGATTTAAATTTTATGCGAGCTCGGATTGGAAGCCAATGCAAGGCCTTGAGAGCAGGCTTAGCTGATGATCTTTTGGCAGTACCAGTAAGCATTCTAGCAGCCGCATTCTGAGCTCTTTGGAGCACATTCAGGGTGGATTCTGGTGAGCCAAGGAATAAGGCATTGCTATAATCCAGCCTTGACAAGACTAATCCTTGAACCAGAAGTTTTCGGGAGTTTTCCGGGAGTAGCGGGAGGATCTTCCGTACTGACCTGAGCAGTCCATAGCAGGTCCCTGCCACTCGTTTAGCTTGAGTGGTCATTGACAGTTCAGGTTCAAGCCAAACCCCCAAACTTTTTATTGCTTCTTTGGGAACTGGGGGGGCACCTAGACTGTCCGGCCACATGGATTTGGGGAGAGTTGAACATAGATTGCCAAGAAGCATCAGCTCCGTTTTCGTCCCATTTAGTTTGAGCCGGGACTCCGACATCCATGACATGATGTTAACAAGACATGATGCGAACTTTTCCCCCTGGCTTTCCGAGAGGGACAGCGAGACGATCAATTGAGTGTCGTCTGCGTAGGTTGCGATTTTCACCCCGAAGGGTGAAACCACCTCCTCCAGTGGGGTCATGTAGATGTTAAAAAGCGTAGGGCTCAGTGAGGAGCCCTGCGGTACTCCACACTGAAGGGGGGTAGGCAGAGATCGAAGATTGCCTTCGCAGACCTGATAAGTCCGGCCACTCAAGTACGACGCGAGCCATTTGAGGGCCGACCCTCTCACTCCAATCTTCCCCAAACGGTTGATCAGGATATTATGATCAACCGTATCAAATGCAGCGCTTAGATCCAGGAGGACCACCGCAGCGGATCCTCCCGAATCCAAGATGCATCTGCCTTCCTCCACCATTGAAATCAAGGCCGAATCGGTTCCCTGGCCAGGCCGAAAGCCCGTCTGAGTACGACCCAGTAGATCATTAGATTCCAGGAAATGCGAAAGGTGGCGGTTGGCAAACTTCTCGGCAATCTTATTCAGCCCGGGCAGAAGCGAGATGGGACGGTAATTGGCCAAATCGGCCGGATCAAGGCCTGGCTTTTTCAGAAGGGCCTTGACAATGGCTTGCTTCCAGCTAGGTGGAACAATGCCGTGGGTGAATGAGGCATTCAGCAGGTCGATAGCTGGGCCTGCAATGGTGTTCGTAAATTGCTTGAGGATCCGAATGGGCATGGGGTCCGAAGGGGAGCCGCTCTTCAGGGCTGAAAGCTCCTCACAAAAAGCCTCCTTTGAGATGGAGGGGAAGCTATCAAACACCTTTTCAGCCTCTGGAACTGCTTTGTCTACCCTACCTGTACTCAGAGGAAGGCTGGCTAAGATGTTCTGTATTTTGACATCAAAAAACTGGGCCAGTTGATTGCATTTATCAGAATTTACCTCATGGGTTACCGGGGGAGTAGGGACAGTGAGAAGCTCTTTAAGGATCTGATAAGTTTCTCTAGAAGAGTTACCTGCCATTCTGATTCTTTCCTCAAAATGGGCGGCTTTGGTCAAATTGCAAGCCACCTTGTATGCTCTCATGGCTTCACGATAGTTATCTTTTTTGGTGGTCGCCCAATTCTTCCGCCATTCTCGCTCCAGCTTTTTACATTTCTTTCTCATACATCCCAGTTCAGGGGTGTACCAGGAGGACTTGGGGCGGCTCCTTTTATTGGAGATGGCTTTGAGAGGTAGTTCAATATCTAATGCTTGGCGGAGCCAGTCATGGAAAGCAACATCGGCTACCAGGGGATCGCATCCAGATGGGGGGACTGATTGTTCAAGAATAAGGGAGAGATTCTCAGTTGATAGTCGTGACCAAATTCTCTTAAAAGTACGGGGTGCCCTAGGACCGGGGGGAGGAGGAGGGTCCCTCATAAAGTTCAATTCAAACGGCACCAGGAAGTGATCCGACCAGGGCATAGGGAGAGGAGGGCTCGTCTGAAGATGTGAGATATTGGAGAACACACAGTCTAACAAGTGTCCCTTCACATGTGTAGGTTCTCGATTGTGGAGCCTGAGGTTAGCTGTCATAAGTTCCGATCTCAGGTCAGATGCTATTTTATCCTCCTGTAGGTCAAAATGAAGATTCAGATCCCCCAATAGAATGAAATTGGGAGAGGATGCGGCTAAGACGGGAACGTGGTCCAGAATGGAGGAGGAAAACTGTTTTATTGTCCCCGGGGGGCGATAAACCAAAATGCCCGAAAGGGAATGATTCGGCGATGACTGGATCCGAAAATAACAGCTTTCTGCATCTTGGATGGGCCCTTTATCCATTCTGCAAGACAGCTTCTCCCTGTGAATTATAGCTAAGCCACCTCCCTTTCCCAATGGTCTATGGAGGGACTGAATGAGATAGCCAGATGGAAGGACACTGACTAAATCAGAATCAGAGTCAGCTGACGTCCATGTTTCAGTAAGAAACAGGATGTCTAAGTTAGTGTCTTCAATCAAATGTAGGATTTGTAGTGCGTGTTTAGGCAGGGACCTACAATTCAGAAGCCCTAACCTAAGGGGGTCTTTAGTAGGAGCTTTATTTCCCCCAGCCTGGTCCTTAAATGGACAATAGACACATGGCATGAAAAGGGCATCAGCTCCTAATCCATGATGACAATAACGCGAGTTTGATGGCTTTAAAAGGACTAATTCCTCTTTCGTATATATGATGGGAGTGGCTTCAGACACGGGCAGGGTCTCTGGCCCTAGGTCCGTCCTGGCCCGGACGGGCACAGACGGGCTTGCCTCTGGCGCGCCTCCGGCGCGCCATCGGCGCGCCCGCTGCGCCCGCCCGCTGCGCGGGCGACGAATGGTCGCCATTTATGAAGCGCGAGGTGCAGGACACGCCCTCGCACTAGACCGCTACCCGTCTGAAAGCCTACCCAAGATGGCGACCGCAGTCGGCAAAGCCAGTGGTCAGCCCGACGTGACAACAGAGGCCCAAAGAACCGCTCTGAGATGCCCCCAAGCCCCCACAAGTAAGAGCAGAGAACAAATTACCAAAATTAAAATTCTAGTAAGAACACAGTTAAGGTTGTGGAAAATAAAAACGAAGCTTTTTTAAAAACAATTAGAAGCTCACAAGAGCAGAGGAGTGTATGGCCAGACTCCCTGTGTGTGAGGGGAGCAGCCTCTTAGGACTGTTGCTCTACCGCCCTCCGGGGACACTAGGGAATTTCCTCAACGCCCTCATTGACACGGCATCACAATCAGCCTTCTCCGCCTCGAACTTTCTCGTCGTGGGTGATCTCAACCTTCACCTTAATGACCCCACAGACTCCTCAGCTTCGGATCTCCTTCAGGACCTTAGGTCTCTTAACATCCGACTGATCAACAACGAACCCACCCATGATAAGGGTCACCTTCTGGACCCCGTCCTGACCAACATCAGGGATATCACTTCGGGTCCCCCCATTCCTCTCCCTTGGTCAGATCACTTCCTCGTTCCCTTTTCCTGGCTCCTTACCATTGCATTCCCCCTACCCCCCAAAATCCGAGTGACAGACCGACGTTGGCACAAGCTTGAACCGGTGGAATGGGCTAGCTTGCTCTCAGATTCCACACCTTTCCTCTCCACGGACCCGGTCACGGCCGACAAACAGTTTAACCTCTGGCTCACATCCTCACTGGATAAACTCCTCCCCAATACCACCACCTTTAAACATATGAAAAGAGTCACTCCTGCCCCCTGGTACACTCCGGCACTCAAATCCCTTCGACAGGAATGCAAGAGAACAGAACGCTCCTGGAGAAAGGATAAATCTAACGAAAAGAAGGAAGCCTATCATACCGCATCACAAAACTATAAAACCGCCCTCCGTAACACCAAAAGTCTATTCTTCCAGGAAAGAATAGAACACTCCGTTAGTTCCAGTAAGGAATCTTTCACCATCTTAAACGAACTCCTCAAAATCCCGGACCCGAGACCGAGAGACCCCCAGACCCCAAAGCTGATGAGGAAAAGTGCTACAAGTTAGCGAATTTCTTCAAGGAGAAAATCCAAAAAATCCTCGACTCCATTCCATCCACAAGTTCAAGCGAGGAAAAAGAAGCCAACAACTTTCCTACCCCCCCATGTCTCACTTCCTGGGGACAAGTGACGGCAGAAGAGGTTGAAGATACGCTGAATATCATTAAAAGCGGGTCTCCCAGGGATCCTGCCCCCTTACGTATTCTCAAAAAGGTAGTACCCACGATCGCTCCCTTCCTCACCCACCTTATTAACGCCTCCCTCCAACAAGGAGTCGTCCCCCCCAGCTGGAAGGCGGCAGTCGTCAAGGCACTTTTAAAGAAACCCTCCCTTGACTCTGCCGACCTAGCAAACTATAGACCAATCTCCCTCCTCCCGGGAACTAGCAAGATCGCGGAAAAGCTCGTGAACAGAAAACTCCCACAATTTCTGGAGAACAACAACCGCCTAAAAAGTTCGCAGACGGGATTCCGCCCCGGGCAGGGCACCGACATCGCCCTCCTCATGGCAGTGGAGGAGGCCAGAGCACTCTTAGACGAAGGAGGATCAGTGGCAGTGATCCTCCTCGACCTGAGTGCGGCCTTCGACACCGTCAATCACCAGCTCCTTATCCAACGACTCAGGAGTGTCGGTGTTGAAGGAACTGCTCTGTCCTGGCTATCGTCCTTCCTGAGTCAACGCTCCTTTTAAATCTGGGAGAATAACACCCGCTCCTCCGACACTCCCCTCCAATGTGGCGTGCCTCAGGGCTCTTCTCTGAGCCCCACATTATTTAACATCTACATGTCCCCATTGGAGGAGGTTGTTACTCCGTTCGGAGCGAGCATCGTCAGCTATGCTGACGATACACAGTTAGTGGTGTCCCTATCACATCCCAGACAACAACCTGCGGACCTTTACAACTGTCTGACACAGATACAAGGATCGATGAACCGATCGTCTCTGAAATTTAACGGTTCAAAGACTGACATTCTCCTCCTTGGTCAGAAGGGACCCTCTCCACTACAATACATCTGGCCACCCTGTCTAGGCCCGCTCCCAGACCCCAAACCAGAGGTAAAAAGCCTAGGTGTTTGGCTTGATAAGGACCTCTCATTCACAACACAAGCAAAAAAGGTAGCCGGGACGTGCTTTGGGCTGCTCAGGTCAATTCGAAAGATCCTGCCCCTGCTCCCCCACAAATCCCAGAAACTGTTGATTCAAGGCCTGATACTCTCCAGGCTTGACTTTAGTAATTCCATCTACTTAGGGGCCCCAGAGGTAACCCTGAACAAACTACAAAGGGTCCAAAATGCAGCTGCCCAGATCCTCACTAACACCCCTGCCAGAGCCTCGGCCAAACCAGCTCTGAAGCGTCTCCATTGGCTTCCGGTGAGAGAACGTGTGATGTTCAAGGCCCTCTGCCTGGCACATAGGCTGCTTCAAAACAATGGCCCCCCAAGCCTGGAAAAATTCATCAAACCTTACAAAGCTCCTAGAGCCCTCCGCTCCGACCAGTAACATCTTATCGTCACTCCCAGAGTGAAGAAGGCCCGAACTGGAGGAAGACGCTTCTCGGTCCATACCGCACGCCTCTGGAATGCCCTACCTCACCACCTGAGAACTGAACCCAACTTCCTACGGTTCAGGAAGCAATTGAAAACCCACCTCTTCCCTTAACCTGTCTCCCTCCCTGCCCCCGCTGACCCCCCAGCTGTACTGATCTTAGCGCTGGGATACTTACGGGTGACTACGCGCTCTATAAAAATAAATAATAATAATAATAATAATGAAGCCAGCTTGCTATTCGTGCTTCAGCGACGCTATCCCTGCTCCTTGCAGTCCTCTTCAACATGAATGGGACTCTTGGCATGAACTTGAAAAAGTAAAACTTCAGTGGGCCTAACTTGGTAACCATAGCCAACCTGCACTCCATGCGGTCGGCCTGAGAGTGTGACTTTGACCCGGTCCAGTGCGACCAGATATCCGGGATTGGTGCATTATGCTTTTTGGTGCTATTTTTATCTAAAATCTTTAAAAATGAATAACTCCGGTTGTACTGGTTGCATTTTTGTTGTTTTGGTCTTTTTTTATTGATTAAATTCAGCTCTATTCTTCTAACCTGGTGAGGGATCCTTTTTGTGTGGTGTTTTCACTGTGTTGCTGTTTGAAATGTTGCATACATACATTACATATTGCATCTAAATTAATCCTGACTGCTCTGTGCCAAACCACCGGGACTAAGCACAGGCTAATTTGGGGGTTGCTTGTGCCTTACCCTGACAAGGGTTGTGGTTGCTGCTTGACCAGGGCTCACTACCCAGTCCACCAGTAACCCAGTTTCTTACACTCAGCAATCATTTGTTAGCGTCAGGGAGTGTACCAAAATCAGACCAGAAATGGCAGAAGAATTGTGCTTCTTGGTAGACCATGTAGATGAACAATGTTTGGGAGGATCACCTGGTCATGGTTACAACAGAGGACAAAATTGTTTTAATCTCCTGTAAATGTTTGCAAACACATGGACAAATTGTATGTCTTTGACTTTTTCAAGAGATGGGCATTGCAGATTATTTCTGATTCTCTTGATGTCCACTGGGAAACAATTAAGGATGATAATTGTGAAACCATGAAATCTACATGAGAAACAGCGTTTACAACGCTGTTTCCACAACGCATGGCCTTACAACGCAGTCTTTACAACGACCGCGTTGTTACCATGCGAGCCATTACATCACAAGTCGTAACGACTTACTGTAGGGGCGTGCAACACCAGGGAATGTGTTGGATTTTAAATCCAACACCTTCCCTGCTGTTGCACAAGCTGGAGTAGGAATAGTAATTAATACTATTCCTAAGTCCAGCGCGCCCCCTACAGCAAGTCGTTGTTACGACTTGCCATGTGATGGCACGCGAGGTAACAACATGGTCATTGTAACGACTGCGTTGTAAAGACATGCGTGGTGAATGTATGCGTAGTAACGTCATACATTCAATCTACACCCTTAACGAGAAAGATACATTTTTCTAGTTAGATGTAGAGTTTGAGCTAATGGAGTTGCTGAAGAATCACTATTCCTTGCTACACATGTTCATCGATGGTCCCTGGAGCATCAAAATGTAAACAAAACCAATTGTTCCCTTTGCAGGTCCAGACTCACAACAGAATTTCAGGATAACCGCTGAGTATGTAAATGAGTTCCATTTAGATTTAATGAAAGCAAAACTCCTATGTGGATAGTCTGCCATGGACCCGAACCTCAACCTTTGTCAGGCACACTAGGCAGTTGTGGGCCAGAAGACCTAATTTATTAAAAACATGAACACTCCAGGGGATGGCAGAGTCTGAAAGGCATGACTTGATATTTACATAGGCCATATTTGATTCCATTTGACCCTCTCTTGGACTCTCACTAATTATTAAGGTCCACGGAGGTACATTTTAGGTTAAATGATGGCTTTCTTTATCTCATCCCAGAGACCAAGGCTCAAAGGCAACAGATATTATTTCCTTCACCCTGAATCAGGGTGAAATCATGTTTCAGCATTCGAAAATCATTACAGATGTTTGAAATTAAACAGCCTTGAAAACAGCACAAACTGATACATAAAAACCAAATTACTGTGGCGAAACAACCGAAACAAAAATAAGAAAGCAATAAATGGAGCTTTCCTTCTGTAAAGTCATAAAGAAAAGGTGTTGGGAGTCTGTGAGAATTGTAGAACACAAGGATGGATACAGGAAGTTCCTTAAAACAATGAACCCTTAAACGTCTCGACAGGAAAACATGATTTCAGGCAGTATATACAGTGCATCTTCTGTATACATTTTCCTACGTGGCTCAGAATAGTCCTGTAATTTGTATTTACCCATGCATAAAAACTGAAGGGCTGGGAAGGGCCACAAGAACAGATCTGTGAGAGTGTTTACAATTCCCAGCCATTAACCACATTTCTGTCGACTCAAGGATGATTTACTGATGTACCACACTGTTGCAAATTCAAACTATGGCAACCAACAACACACACCCTTCCCCAGAAGTCTGTGTACAATGTGCCTTCTCATTAATTCTTTCTTAGTTCAAAGCTACTGTCAATATTGAGAAAATACAGATAAATCTTCCTTGAAAGCAGTGCCAGCAGATACATGGTCTCCTTTTAGTTCATATCAGTCTGCTAAGAACAGAGCTTAGTAAATCAAGGCTGTGTTTCCTCAATAAATGACAGCAGCTGGCTTGTTTTGTTGCCCATGATTGTCATGTTAATGTGTTCTTTTACAAGATGCCCGATTTAAGAGATCACATTGGATGTAGTGTTGCTTGGAGAGTTGTGTAAGGGTTTTGTACTACCTTATATGTTTACATTACGAAATCCTGATGGCAATACCTGCCTGAAAAAGAACACAAAGGATGGCATGGATTGTGTTTCCTAAAACCAGATTAAATGTACAGTTTTCTCATCCATGACATCATATTAGTGTTACTATCCTCTCATTGATATTCCAGAGTCAGTGTTGGTAAAGTTCATATATAGCAAGGGATTCTCTCCATCATTCTGTGCCTACAATATCTTCCCAGAATCTGGAAAGATCATGGATCGTCGTTTTCTGATAATTATGTGTTTATTATGGTATGCATATATGTATGCATGTGCATGATATTTGTATACAGCAGACCTAGCCAAAAAGCAGTGCAATGCTGCACAGGGTCAAAGGGATTGACAGTCAACCAATGATTGAAGCGGTAGCTGCATTCGCGGAGCAGAAGTGGGGTGCTGTCTCATTGCGATGTAGCGTTCTTCGGCTCTTTCCTAAATTGGAGCAGGTTTGGGGTATTCTTGGTGGATGCGGTTCTGTTGTTCCACATCGGGGGCACATTGATGGAGAAGGTTTGTTGCTTTGTTTTTGCCTTCAATGTGATAGTGTCCTGTCTGTGAGTTTGCCGAAAGCCATCTGAGATGGTGAGCTTGTAAACTAGAAACGTGGGGCTGCTGGTCTTGATGTAGCTCGCATTGAAGATGGTGGAGGACAACGAGGGGAGCCAGTGCAGTTCCATCAGGATATGTGTGATGGGGTACATTTCTCCAGACCATGGATATGACATTCTGAGGCATGTAGCACACCTTAAGGCGGGCAGTGTGGAGTCTGGGAGTCCTTGGAGCATGGCACACTGCCATACAGATGCAAAATGACAAATGCATGACCAGCACCTCCAGAGATCGTTTTCTGGGAGTATAAATATTACTTTTATTAGCAGAGAAAGCTGGTACACGACAGTTTTTGTTTTCTTGTCAAAGTGCTCATTGAGTTTATGACCCAAGTGAAGTGGAATTGGGTAAAATTTGGAGTTGGAAGCATTCAAGTTTCATGTCATTTAGAAACTAGTTACTTGTTCTTAGAAAATAACAGGAATTATGTCTAGAAGGACTTAAGTTTCAGGTAGGTGCTGAACATTAAGGCCTGTGTGGGACATTGTTTGGCACGCTGAATATCTGGAGCAAAAGAGACTTTCTACGAGAGTTGTGTATCATCAGCATGTTGGTAAGTTCCCTAGGTGCTGATACTGCATATAGCGACATCCGGTTACCCTTTGTTGAAAGGGCCCAGATCACATATCGCATGTATGGTCATTGTCATTTAAATTCATATGGTGATTGTAGTTTTAACCTCAATCCCAATCATGTAAAGTACTACTGCCATCTTTAGTGTTTGCTTGGAGTTTTTAGTTACTTTAAAGTTTGCACATCAGGGATAGTAAGATGAAAGTTCTCACACAACTGCATGAGGCTTTCAGCCATTGCAGCCTCATGCAGCCTATCTATGTTTTTTAACATATTTTTATTATTTTCTAGAAATAAGCTCAGGTATCAAACTTGATATAGAATACGCTATGATGAGAAACAACTTTGCATATGTCAGAAATAATACGTATTGTAGACGTTTGGGCCTTTCCTCCCTGCTTGCCACCATAACTGTACAAAAAGAGGTCAAGAAAGAGAAACAAAAACAGTTGTGCTTTCGTGTTATCATATGTTTCCATCCGTCAAGGCATCTGTTTGAGCCCCACTAGTGTCTTAGTGCCAGTGGTCCCCTCCCAGCCATCCACTGTGCCCAAATGTGTCATCTTGGGGTCCGGAGGCCTCTCGAGACATGACCATGTCACTAGCACATGCAAGAACCTGCCTTGTGTTTATACATCTTGGGAATTTTGCCGAGGACGTCCCCCCCCCCAACTGCCGCAGTCTGTGGGAGTAAATTGTGTGAAAATATTTGAAGTTAATTAATCGCAGGCGACCTGAGATGGCCAGGCAGGATGAAGCAATTTTTGTCTCCACCTAAACCTCATCTGTAAGTGGACCCAGGTCTCCTCCCCATTTCTCTCTCACGTTCATAAAAGGATCAGGGCATTTTTTTTTGTTCAGATTTATATAGAGTGAACTCGACCGGAAGGTATTGGGGCGCTTTACATGAGCACCAGTTACGTTACACAATGATACATTCATTTTTGGTAGGCACAGGGAGATTAAGGGCCTCATTTTGAGGCACTATTGTGCCACTGGACCGTCACTTTTTTGACGTTTTCCGGAGGCGCAATGTAAAGCCACTATACGTGTCTTTTCATGGCCTTATAAATATGTGCCCCTTTCACGCAGCAAACTGTATGACAGGGGCGTTCCATGGGTGTTGCTAGGGACGTTCCCAGCAACATCCATGGCTTTTTGACACTACCCCAGATTTATGAGAAATCGTAAGTCTGAGGCAGCGCCAAAAACGTATGCAGGGAAGGTATAAGGGAGGCACAACAAGGAGAAATATCTCTATTTCTCCTCATTTTTCCTCTTTCCACATAGAAAGAAGAAAAGGTGTCTTGTTATTGTTTTTGTGCAGGAAGGTTTCCCTTCCTGCACAAAAATAATCACCCCCGCCACACAGGTACTGGTGCTTGCGTTGGCACACAGCAGCCCATTGTGCGCCAACGCAGGGGAAAAGGACAGAAATGCGCCTTAACAAAAACATATGACGTATTCTTGCCCTTTTCTTTTGCTGTAGGGCAGCGCAGCAGCAAGACCTGCTGCGCTGCCCTACAACAAAAAACCCATAAATGAGGCCTTATGTGATTTGTCCAGAATCACAGGCTGTTGAGTCTCGAACCTGGTCCCCCAACTCCAAAGTCGGTGGCTCTGGTCGTTACGCCACATCCTTTTCTACCTCGCTTCTTCATTGTTACCCTCATTCCTACAAGGCTGAATTCCGCCACCACCTGAGTTTATTCCTGTAGGGTGTGTGACAGAGCGTTACGATCTAAAGAATTGAGTGTTACTGAGCTCGAATTATTTCGCCAACTGTTCAAATGCCTTTATGTGTCTTTGTGCTGTTACATCACCCAGTGTGGAGATTTCTAGGGGGTCCCATGCATGGAAGCCCCTCAGGACCTCCACCTGTGGGAGTAGTGCCGCGCAACACCGAGGGGTCTCATTGGTTAATTTTTCCAGCCATTGAATTAGTTTACGGCATATTAATGTGGCTCTGGTGCTGGGCGGGAGAGACCTCAGGATTGGGGCACCATACAGTAAGGCATGAAGGTCGTGTGGCTCCAATAGTTCCAGGTCCAACCACACTGCAGAGTCTAGTCTGACCCAGAATAGTCAGTCATTAATCGTGAGCAGCTGTGATACCAGTAGTATTACTGTATGTCTGGAATACCCAGCCCACCCGAAGGAGACCTGGGGAATTCGACAAGGCCCACATGAAGTGGATGAGTATTGTTGTGAAGGGCTGGCAGAGCTGTGTAGTTTTGGGTGACATAGAGAAGGCATGGGAGGGTAACCATCTTGTAGAGGGCACACACCTCCATTATCAATAGGACTCCCCAAATTGTGCTTAGTGCCGTGGAACAATGGGATCCCAGCACATTTGTTTGGTCGTTCCTTCATACCAAGCTATTGAACGTGTTAGTGTCACGTAACAACGCTGGGAGTTCGCACTTCACCATCAGGTAGGTGGATTTCTCCCAGTTTAACAGCAGACCTGTGGTGACCCCATAAATCTGAAGTATTTGGATAAGGCGAGGAACATTCTCAGGGGGCTGTTGAATGTAAATGAGCGGGTCATCAGCATACATTGATACCCTATCGTCAAGTCCACTGGACTACCAGAATCCAGTTAGTTACCTTTGCATTCAAGTGCATCCACACCCCGCAAGGGGCTCAATTACCAAAGCACAGAAAAGCAGCAAAATTTGACATTCTGGCATGTGCCATGCTCTATAGAAAATAGAGAGGACAAAACTCTGTTCGGCTGGACCTGAGCCTAAGGGCTTTCGTCGAGTACTTTGACATTTTTCAGCTACCGGGGCCTAATGCATGCTTTAAAAGTACCTGATACATAAAGAGCCAATGGACTGTGTCTAAACCTTTTTCAAACTCCACTGAGAGGAGAGTAGGCTGACCTTCCAGTTTGCCAGAGCACGCAAGGCCCACCTGAAAACGTCTGAGACAGTGTCTAGTGGCCCTGGGCGACATGAAGCCATTTTGGTCGCTGTTAACAAGTGTGGTTATTCATTTGCAAGCCTAGTGGCTAGAACTTTTGCTAGAATTTTGGCCTCAATGTTTAAAATGAGATAGGCCGTTAGGAGGGGCGGCTGGTAGGGGGTCTACCCGGCTTCAAATTTACTGTGATAAAAGCCCCTCTTAGATCTCTCTAGAGTGTGCCCGCTGCCAGCGCCCCTCAAAAAGCAACTGCAGGTGGGGCAGCAATAATAAGGCATATTTCTAAAGGAATTCCAGGGGGAATTTGTTTGGCTCTAAGGACTTCCCATTGGGCATAGCCATAATGGCGAGGTGGATCTCGTCAGCTGTGATCCGGATGATCCAGTTTGTTCTGGTATTTCTTAGGGCGTTTTGTCACAGGGAGATCTGGGATTATGGGTTGTTCACTTTTAATCTGCGGGGGATTACATTTGGCATATAGCATCTAACAAAATTTTGAGAAACTGTCCATGATTTCAAGTGCATCCATGATAGACCGCTCGGAATCATTTATCAAAGTAGGAACAAATGGAGCTTCTACATCCCTATGCACTAGTCAATATAGTAGTTTGCCTGTATTATCCCCCTGTTCGTAGACTCGGTGCTGGGAGTATAACCAAACATGACAAACTGAATCTAGTAATTTCTCTATGAACTTGTTTTGAGGGTCTCCAGCAACTGTAGTTTACCCTCAACTTCAGTGGGTTGGGGGGATTCTCCGAGTTTTCTGATCTACCCCTTTTATTCCTCCCTCTCCCGCTCTCGTCCCCTTTCTCTCACTCTACAATAGGTAATCACAAACCCTCTACTCACTGTTTTTAATGCTTCCCACAGAGATGCTTGTGAGGACACCGAACCCTCTTTGTGATGTTTAAAATATCTCACTCATCACGTAGCCACCATGCATTCCTACACCACACACCCCATGAGGCTGTGGTGCCTGTCTTGGACACAGTTCTACGGGGGTGAGGTTGGAGAGTCCCCTGGATAAAATGCTTACCTGTGTTGTAGCGGCAGCCACTGCCACTGGAATGAGCATGTACTCTATGCATGACTGAGAGTTGTGGGCCTTCGAATAGTAGGTGAATTGTTGCTCCTATGCGTGCCACCGGCGACATGAGGCATTTAGACCAAGGGAGGTCACCCATCCACTCAGAGATACCTGCTAATTTTGACCTCATTAGGCAGCAGCTTTCTACATTACAGCATAATAATACATTAGAAGCTTGGTCCACGGCCTAGCAATCAGTTCCAGCAGTGTCTGCCCTTTCAGATTCTGCCTTGGTGGAGTTTCCAGATGCAGCAACAGTGACGTTCTAGCCATCTCATCTGCTACAAATATGGACCATCACACCTGATGCCTTGGTGGTGGCAGCAGTCAAGCACAGAGTGCCTTCAGGGCTGTCAGTTTCTATTCCACAGGGCACGGATAGCAAGTGGATGGGCCATCTCGACCAATAATTGTGCATACTTGCTTAAAAAATCCAGAGTGAGACAAATTTGGCAATGGCCATAGGGAGCTTAGGTAGGCAACTGTGGGGTAAGGTGGGAAGCCAGGTTTAATTTTTACTTCACGATTAATGGCTGAAGGCTGCCTGTGTGTCCAGTTTGGCTGCAAGTTTGGTAATTGAAAGGTCAACTGTGGTTCACATTTTCACAACTCAATCTAGAAAAAATATCATAGTTTTCAAGGCTTTGTTTGGCATGCGCCTTCCGACACTCTTTTCCATGAAAAATGAGGTCTGGTTCCTATCACTAGGTTGTTGCAAATCATCTATATTGCAACCTGCCAATTCTACAAGTATTTGTTCCCAAGAGTGCTTGAAGGCCACAAGAAGGTGAATAAAAGAACTTTAAAAAAATCCTAACGAAAGTAAAATAAAATGAGTAGACTTACTATTTCTTGGAGAATCCCTTTGTCTGGCACGTGTAATAAAAATGTTTCCCTTATAAGTGAGACAGGAAGATCTGAATCAGGGAAATCTGGAAAAATGCCACAGATATTGTCATAGTGATATCTTCTTCGGCTCAAATCCTGGTGCGGCCAAGAAACTCAGCTCATCCGTATCAGTGAAATGTCCTCGCCCCATCGTCAACACTACAGAGCCTGCCATTAAGGGTCACTAAGCAAATACAAAGAGATGATGGACGGAGTGCTGAAACTTTTCAGACACTCACCCCCAGTCACAGATCTGGGCTGAATCCATCATCGTTCTTTAGCTCACTTCGCCAACCCAGTTCAGACACTATGGCAAAAACAGGAGCAGCAAATGATTGGATTAAGTGGCCTCAACACACAATAACTTGCATTTGTACTTCACATCTGTGAATGCATATCTTCTCACAGGTGAGTGCTACCAAGTAAATCCCTAGAAGACAGGGTCTGATTTAGGGTTTGGCGGATGGGATACTTCATCACAAACATGACGAATATCTCTTCCACCATATTTCAAGTGCATTAAATCCTATAGCATTTGTCATACAGTGGCCACGATATCTGTTATGTGATGATTTAAGTATGTCAAAGAGGGCCACTATGTACAGCATTGTATTCAGGTGAAGTTAGTTCTAGTCAGTAGGAACTTCTTGCTCCTCTGCTTGTTCTTGTAGCAGCACCGTTCCCATAGGACATGCAAGAGTATCTGGACACAGTAGCAAAAAGGGGGCAAAAATTGCTTTCTGACAGATAACAACCAAGCTAATGTTGGCAATTAATGTCACAAAGTGAGGTTCTGCTGGGGCTGTGAAAAAAAGAGCTCACAGAGTCTACTTTAGCTTCAGCCATGAACATTATTTTATAAACGCGTGTGCATTGCATCAGATTTTAATGCGGGGTGCTAAGTCGAAGACTTGGGGCCTTATTATGAGTTTGCTGAAGCGGGACTGTCCCAATCCCACACCACCAAACCCGTGGGTGAACCACCCGCAAGATTAAGAGGTTTCTCCTGTCTGGCAGGCGGTTCTGTGGCATTCCCACAGCAGTGCCTATGAAATAGGCACCGCAATGGGAATGTAAAAATCAGTACCTACATGGCACAGACTGCTGCAGTCCATGCTGTGCAAGTACTGGGGTGCATGCACACATGGGAGCACCTGTTGTTCTCTCATGCATGCATCCCATGACGCAGAGGCACAAGGAGGCCCTTTGTTTCCTTACCGCCACACTTTTCGTGGCGGTCACACAGCCATGAAAAGTGTGGCAGTGAGGAGACTCGTAATATGCTTGGCGGTGCCGCCAACCATATTGTGGCCTCAAGACCAGCGCAACACCACCAGGGATCTCTGATGCCTGGTGCTTGCGGTGGAACCAGAGCTGCCGGAATGCCCTGTTTGTAATAGGGCAGTCAGAAGACCGCCACCTCTGCTCCAAGTCTGGCAGTCCATGGACCACCAGACTCATAATAAGGCCCTTAGGCTATTTAAACTGAAGTGATTAAAGGAGAATGGGCAAGAAAGCCATTTAGATGCATGGCACAAACCAAAGAGGAATTTATTGCTTACAGACTATTAGAATGCCCTCTCTATATTACTGTAAGTCATAATATTATATTTAATTAATTAGTTAAGTAGCTAGGATCTAACAAATCCACTATCTTCAGGGTTAACTGTATTTCTTAGATGGTTGCATTAAAGAAAAAAACAACTACGTCCCAACAGAACTGGTGGTAGAACTCTTAGAGAACAAAAATTATTTATTACCTCCACACATTCCAGTTAACCAGTTAAACCAGAAGTAAGTCCACCAGGTAGGGGACAGGGAAAGTATCAGGCAACAGTAATAAGATATCAGCAATATCAGAATGATCACCGCTCCACCCTTCAGTGGAGTTCACCCACTGGTCACATTGCCAAGCTGCGCAGACACTCCACATCCCAGGTACATTCCAAGATGCCAATGTCCCCATTCACTAATTCAGCCATGTTCATGGTTTAGTCTGGTCAGGAATGCCCTTGTTGACTCACCATGAATAAACAAATAACGTTTCACGTTAGGAACGCCTTCAGTTTAGTTGAGAAGGCCACTACACCTATGTCCCTCCCTTTTTCAAATCGTGATTGATGTCCGGCATTTCCGTATTCATAGCTAGAGTAGATCTTAGCACTCATCTTCACCTCTTTGTGCTGAATGGACTCAAGACGAAGAATCGACCCCTTCAGTAAAGGCAGCGCAAACATCATTGGACCTCCCAAACCCGACACTCTAATCTGGTCCTTTCCTCCAGTCAGGAGCCCATGAGTATTATTCACCCCCTCACCCTCCGCTCCTGACTGGAGTGCTAGCAGTTCCTCGACGTCGGCTGCCAACCTGACCTGTAAATTATGTGATCGAACTTCTGCTGGAATACTAATCACTCGCCACATAGTGTAGTGTTCCTCCTCAGTTTATCAAGCACCTCTAATTTCAGCACAGCATCCCCATTGTTTCCCCTAAACCCTTTTACCTCTTTCACTTCCATGCCAATCTCAGCTGTGCAACTTTCCTAAACTCTTACCCTGTTTGCCTCGATTTCCAGGACCCACTCAGATGTCCAGGCTCTGCTAGAAAAGGCCTCTAACTTTTCTTCCACACTTTCATAGTGGGCCCTTTGGAGAAAATATTTTTATCCTGATCTGATGCTTTATGGAGCACATAAGGGTTTATTCTCCATATGACATCTGAGCATCAGTGGAAGGCTCCATCTCTAGAAGAGGATTTCTACGGGGTAAAGACATTTTTGGGGGGCGTTTTCTTCCCTGCCACGTTAGCTCGAATGTGTGTCTGGAAAAAAGCCATAGAGTCTAATTCAGCTGAAAAGCAAAGGGCCCGATTCACAGAACTAACTTAAAACAAAACCCTAAACTTACTACCATTTTCGTATTCACAGAAGGCACTTACTCATTTTTCTCAGTTTAGGAGTCCTAAAGTTAGGAGTCCTAACTTTACTACTACTAAGCTGAGAAAAATCCTAATTTAAAGACTTTCGGTATTCACAGAAGGCATTTAGGAGTCCTAAAGTTAGGAGTCCTAACTTTACTACTACTAAATTGAGAAAAATCCTAATTTTAAGACTTTCGGTATTCACACAAGGCATTTAGGAGTCGTAAAGTTAGGAGTTCTAACTTCTGTGAATACCGAAATGAGTAAGTGCCTTCTGTGAATACCAAAATGAGTAAGTGCCTTCTGTGAATACCAAAATGGTAGTAAGTTTAGGATTTTGTCTTAAGTTAGTTCTGTGAATCGGGCCCAAAGTCTTACCCAAGGTTGCGCATGCCAGCTCTCAGTATCTCAGGGCCACTATACGGGCCATTAAATTGGGCCAGAACATCCCTCTACCTTTCTAGATTGCCTTTGCCACTCACAGAAGGGTGGAAAGTCGGTCTCCACCAGCACTCTGCTCCTCAAGCTTGTTCCAGCCAGCCACACCCTCCTCCAGTGCTGTCCCAGTAGGCCACAGGTCTGGTTGCACTGCGGTTTACACTGGCCTCCATCGACTCTGACTTGGCTTAGGTTACACATTTCTGACACCACATGAACCATCCCTCTACCTCTCACTTATGAGGGCAGACATGGGAGATTTACACCACTGGCACCAACTAGCACCCTGCCAATGCACACCTTCAATCACAACCTTAAGGAGGGACAAAGCAGCCTCTGTAAAAGCTCCACCATCGCCATACTGCAATGCCAGTACCCTCCAGGCGGTCATTGGAAGTCATCCGGCATCAAGGGTGACATAACAGGCGGAACAGGAGCCCGGGTGGCTGCTCCACAGACTCACTGCCATTTTGGAACTTGGCCGTCCAGGACCACATAATCCCCTGTCTTTGCCATTGGGTAATGAATATGTATTGGCAAACAATTTATATATTTCAGGACTTTTTGAGCTTACATGGAATGCCATGCTGTCAGGTTTTACAGGAACAAGTATAAACAGCAAAGATACAAGTCCTGGGTTAGTAAATGGTTTCCTCGTATTCTTCATCACAGTCACCAGGTATGGAGACTGTGGACATTAGCAATTGGAATTTAGTCCATTCGGTCAAGTTAAACTTACAGAGAATCAGTTCCGGATTCTAAGGCTGGACTTCCAGATCAAGAATAGATGCAGAAAAAAAAACTTGCCCCTGCACTAACTCAGGAGCCTGGCAACATTGCTTTTCATGTGGTCCATTTTGCCGCTGCTTAGTTCATCACCAACACTGTCTCTGCACTTTCTGTTCCTCTCCCTTTCCTCTTCTGAATTTCGCTTGACGTTCCAGTCTCTTGAACTTGTTTACTGAACTTGGAACTTACCTTGTGGATTCAGATGAGCTTGACTGCCGTCTTTCAGCGTCGGTGGCTTTATTCCAGGCACCAGGTTCATCTCTGTTTATCTACACTGAAAAGGCAGTACGTTTATTGTTAAATGCAGCACATCACACGTTGCTTACTTGTGTTACTCCTTCGTGTGTTCTTTTCCAAAAGTACACACTGACTGTTTCTGTGAAGGTCCTGAGCGCTGTCTCCACTACTTATCCCTACTGACCAGTGTCTCCGTTGTCCATTCCCTACCCTATTTTTCCCCTGGTTCCTTATGATATTATTCCTCATTATTTCAGTTGGAATGGGTGCATGAGTGGGAATTTCAGGGGACCCCTTCTGGTTCAATCATTCCTGATTCCTAAAACCTGACACAATACTAACCACAGATTGTTATCAATAATGTAAGAATACTGGCTTTACTTACAACTTTGATAGTGGAACGTCTGTCTGAGAAGCTATGTCCTCCACACTTGCATTGGAAATTCCAGGGCTTCACCGTCATGGGAGTAGTGGCTGCCTCTGCCTTTGAGCTGCCCATCGCCCAGCATCCCCACACAAAAATCGGTCAAACTTGTAGTCAGGGCTTAAGTGCTGGCTGGCCAAAGTCACCCAAACATTGCTCTAAACTTCGATCTGACATCAACGGTCCATACATCTCTGCAGGACTCTTGCCTAGCATTCTGTATGATCCCAAGCCCACAGTAGTGTCTTCTGTAAACAACCTCTACTTGTTCTTGTTTCTTTATCTCCATTTTGTGCTAATATAACTCTGGGTGGAAGGATCCAGTAGATGGTTTCCCTAGAAAGAGAGGCAGAGGGTTTCTTGTTTATCATGTAAGGTCAGAGGAAGGATATTTATTCTCCCATACATGGTAAAAGTACTCTATTTTCCCTGACAGCTCTTGAACCAGCTGTTTAGAGAGTTATTTTCAGGGAAACCAAAGACATTAGTTTGCCATCAATGGCAACTGCGTGACAATTAATCTCAAACCTAAAACGCCCCAATGTTTAATAGAATAGTAGAACGGAACACGTTTAAGGGTGATCCTTTATGTAGAAAAATGTTCTAATCCTATTGGTTCAATCTAAAGCATAAAGTGTATATATGAGAATATAGTACAGTCATTTATTTTCAAGATAGAAGAGATCTCTGTTTGTGTTCAAGACCTTTGAATGCACCTTAATCCCAAGTGAACCTTCTATTTCCGAACTCTCCAATAAACAGAATTCCCTCAACATCAAGAAATATGGACAGGCTACTGCATGATGTTAAGCCAGTAAAGAAAAACACTCTGAGGCTGTGGTGCTGAGTAATTTGAGATCTGGTGAAGTTCAACGGCATGAAAGCCTACTCACAAACATGAGGAGTGGAGGCAGGGGTGCGTTGAAACAAGAATCTTAGCTGCTGGAGATGGGCAATAGCAAAAGTTAGAATATGCAACAAGCAGTACACAATAGTGGGATACTATGGTCCCAATGTGGACGACCCCGTAACACCAAAAGGTCTATACGCAGCAATTGGAAGTCTCGTCCTTCATAATCATGGGGGAGATTTCAATATAATTATAAACCCCGGAGAAGATCGACTCCCGGCTAGAAAGACCTCCAATTTGCTTAAAATGAGGGAGTGGATTAAGCTCTTTATCAAGGACCTTGGGCTAACTGATATCTGGAAAGAGAAGGGGCCCACCATTACACGCTCCAAAACAAAAAACTCAGTCACGCCTCCAGAATAGATTTCTTTCTGATAGACAGTAGCCTGATCAAGAATACACAAAATGTGGAACATTTCCCAGCACACCTGTCTGACCATTCGGCAGTAGTACTACAAGTCCATTTAGGGTCCTGCCTCATCTCCCGCAAAATGGATTGTCGATCGTACTATACTCACTGATCCTCAAAACATAGAGGCACTCACAAAAGAGACGGAGCAATTCTTCATATTAAATAGAGAAGGCACCTCCAAACAATTAGCATGGGATGCATCTAAAGCAGTCATTAGAGGAAAAATATTAAGCCTTGCAGCATATAAACATAAGAGTATAAAGAGTAAAATTAGCTGACTGGAAGACTAAATAACAATTCTACAAACAGAAATAGGAAAAGGGGTGAACCCACAAGATGCAGTAAGAAGGGAAGAAGAAATGAGAGCAAAGAAAGAAGCCCTATCAGATATCCTGGAGACCATAGTAAAATCTGAATGAAAGGCATGTAAGTTGTCCCATTATGAATATGGGGAAGGCTGTGGCAAGATGCTCGCATGGAAAACAAAAACAGACCAAACACTGAATAAGATAACAAGTATTCAGGTCGAGAATCAATCTACGCCCACTTCGGAAGACTCCCTGATCGAGAAAGCTTTCATGAATTTCTTCAAAAATCTTTATACCGGGGGTGTGGCCAGCAGCCACGGAAGATGGCCGCCATTTAATCTAGCTGCGCTAGCTACCCGCGCAAGCACCCGCTATTATCTGTCCCGATCCGGACCATATGGAGCAACTGATGAAACATAAGCCATCGGAGTGGTGACTGAAGCCCCACGAGTAAAAGCAGCCCCTGAATGCCGCTGAGTGACTCTACTGCGGGGTTTAGAGACGGGCTGATGGGCGGGTGCAAGATGGCGCTGCCCTCGTAGCTCAGAGCATTCTTGTTGCGAGAGGTTTCCCAGTGCTCGACCTGAGGTGTGTGCTGACGAGAGAAGCTCCTACCCAAAGGACTGCGAGGTGCCTGCCCGGGAAGCGAGTGAAGCGAGGGCAAAGATCAGGAGCATCAGACGGTGCCACGCGGAAAGACGCCTATTGTCCCATCCGAGTAAGGCGGCGCCCTCCTGCTGATTAGCTGAGCGGGGATGAAGAGTTGCAAGTGAACGCTGTGGACTGGACCTGCTGTAACTTGGCTTGGGGGCACATTTAAGGCTCGTGTTGACCTTCCTCCCCTTCCTCCACCTCCTCCCCCTCCACTTGGGACTGCGTAAGGGAGACAACTTGGGAGCTGCTAGAGAGGCCACTATGCAGCTGGGGGGAGTGGCTGAGTACACTGAGAGATGAGACGGCAGTTGAGGTCCCCTCCAGAGGTTGGACAGGGGCTATGTGACTAGCTGCACACCCGACTAGAAGTTTGTGAACTTGGGCTGGTGAGTGGATTGACTGCCTACATAGTTGTGTCTTAAACACGCAGGGCCCCCACAACTACGCTTAAAGGATACAGAGCTGGGGAGAGAAGACAACGGTCACCGGAGCAGGCATGAGCTTACAAATACAGGCTCATCGTTGGCACATCATACACGGTGGGCATGGGCTGCAACAAGGTGGTGGGGTCAGGGCTGGCCAACCAAATTGATAAGTATATGGTCACCATGGAGCAAGAGGCTGGAGTAGCAGGCGGGGATCCACTATCGGAGCAGGAAAATCAATCCCTGTACCCCTCCCTGAAGGACATTATGAGGGCTATCACGGAACTACGAGGGACCCTAGAACCCAAGCTTGATTCAGTTACTGAGGAAGTAAACCTGCTCAGAGCAGATTTTTGGCAAATGTCTGAGAAGGTGTCTACAGCGTAGGTGGGCATTGGGGGCTTGCAGTCCAAAACCAAACACCTGGAGGAGCAGGTTTCACGGCTCACTAAGAACCAATCTGATATTTTTGCCCGACTTGAAGACCAGGAAGCCCGATGGAACAATATCCGGGTAGTAGGAGTACCGGAGGGTATGGAAGGTCTGTCAATGGACCTCTTCTTAGAGGACTTAATCCTAAATAAGATGAAGCCCAAGCGCATGTCCTCATTCTTTTCAATCGAGTATGCTCATCGTGCGCTGGGGGGCCCACCTCACCCGATCATAGCCCGGATACTACATTTTAGAGATAGAGACGCCATCCTCCAAGCAGCACGCCAACATGGGGATGTACATCATGAGAATGCTGTCATCCGCTTTTTCCCGGATTTCAAGCTCCATGTCCAGTGCCAGCAACGCACGTTTAATGCTGTCAAGCGGGCCCTATGTGAAGCCAACATGAAATACATGATGCTCTTCCCGGCGAAACTTAAAATTATCGATGAGGGAAAAACTTATTTCTTCGACTCACCAGCGGAGGCAAACAACTGGCTTGAGGGATGGCGCAAGTTTAACGAAAAGGAGGAAAGAATCGAGTGCCATCCAAGACTGGTAGCACGGGTGATAGTCGCAAGATGGAGCATGGAATGGATAGCCTTGAGCAGCATCAATGAACAATAAGTGTTACAGGAGATGCCTCTCTCCCAGCAAGTATTGACGCTAAATGCTTCTTTTCTTGGATTTGGGGTTTGGAGAGGGTGAGGGGTTCTATGATGGCGCTGGAGAAGTGGGATTGACCATCGAAACGGAATACTACAGAGACACTTGGGACGTTGCACTACAGTAGTCTACTCCGAGATCAGGGGATATGAGCAGAAGGACTAAGTTGCTCCTGAGACTTCCTTCATAGGTCAAGGTATATCATATAGCAGTAATATGATGCTTTGCATGGGCAGCTCGCATTCTGCCCCTTCTTTACTGTTTAATAAACACAGTTTGGGAGGTGGGGGGTGTATTACTCACCGTACAGGGCTGCCGGGAGGGGGAAGGGGGTGGGAATGTTTTTGTTTAATATTGTTTTGCATATTTGCATATGTGCTCACGACCATTACAGCCAAACAAGTACAACAGGTTCCCACAGGATGGTTCTGGAAGAGGAGAGAACTACTATGTGTAAGCGCCTAAATTTTCATCATGGGGGATCAGTCTAACATACGGGCATGAACCTGGAATGTGAATGGATTTGGAAAGAAAATCAAGCGCACCCTTGTCGTCCAGCACATTAAGAGGAACTCCCCTGACGTTGTGTGGATTCATGAGATGCACCTAAAGGGTAGCAAATGTAAAGCCCTGGACCGATTTGGGTATAGGCTGGCAGCTCATTCTGGATTCTCCTCTGGGGCTCGAGGTGTGGGAATCATAGTTTGTAACGCGCTCCCTCTGACCATAACCAACATGTGGGCGGACGAAGTAGGCTGCAGTGTGGCAGCTGCGGGTAAATGGAAGGGACGCACCATTGTACTCTGCACAATTTACGTACTCCCGGGACTCCACAAAATTGCTCTCCCGAAGATCAGTTTATTCTTACTTGAGTTGCCTTTGGGCACCCTCCTGGTGGGTTGAGATACAAATGCCTTCATGGACCCGGAGCTGGGTCATTCTGGCTCTCGAGCGGGCAGGAGAGGAGAGTGTGACTTAGCAGACTTCATGACAGCCTTGGGTATGGTAGACCTGTGGCGTATACATAACCCTTCGATTAGGCAGTATACGTACTACTCTGCGTGACACAGCTCCTTTTCTAGGATTGACTACCTCTTCACGCAGAATGACAGAGTGGACGAGTTTATAGAACTAAGGCATATGGCACGGGGAATTTCAGATCACTGTCCGGTAGGAGTGGCCATTAGGGGACCACTCCTTAACAGGGCAGCCTTCCCGAGGACTGACCCCTGGCATCTGCGAGACCCGGAACTACGAGACCGGCTCCGAGCTGTACTTTCAGGACAATAAAGGATCAGTGGCCTCACACATAACAATATGAGAGGCCTATAAAACGGTGCTAAGGGGGCAGGCACAGGCTCTGATTGGAGCAAAAAAAAGGGCGAGGCGCTCCAAATTAGATCTTTGGAGCTTGAGATAGCCAGGTTGGAAAGGAAAGCAGTGGATGACACCACTAATGAATTGAGGCATAGGCTAGCAATAAAGCAGTGCGACGTACGAGCACTTGCGGACAGTGAAGCGAGAGCGCCTGTCCTTGCGACTCAACACAGTGTATTATTCGATGTAGGAGACAAAGCAGCTAGGCTCCTAGCTTGGCTGGAGATACGGGATAGAGAAAGCACCTGGGTAATGGGTGTGAAAGGCAGGGCAGGGATATACTGCGAACAACAAGTACAGATATAGCAGAAGTCGTTGCTGCTCACTTTGAGGGGGTATACGCGCCTGTCAGTACTAGAACTGAGGGCTAATGTGAGGAATTTTTGAGACTCCTTCCTCCTTACGCTAACTGACGAAGTGCGTGCTACACTAGATGCAGATCTCACGGAGGAAGAGTTGGGAGGAGCCCTGGGACACCTCAACTTCGGGAAGGCAGCAGGTCCCAATGGACTTCCAGTGGAGATCTATAAAGGTCAGGCCTCCGTAATAATACCACCACTGTTAGACATGTTAGTAGAGGCCCAGGGGCGGGGGCAGCTCCCGCCGGATCAATGAGCGGCCACAATAGCGGAAGTGCATAAGGCTGGGAAACCACCAGACCAGTGTGCTTCCTATCACCCAATCTCCTTGATCAATGTGGAGGCGAAAGTACTGGCCAAGGAGTTAGCCAATAGATTAGTACCCATCAACTCAGAGGTGATACACCTAGATCAATCAGGTTTTATGCCTAACAGATGCACCCGTCATAACCTACGGAGACTCTACGGAGTGCTCCACTTGACAAGAGACCCTGCGGCTCAACAGACGGCAGTGATGTCGTTAGACGCATCAATGGCGTTTGACAGTATAGAATGGCGCTACCTATTTATGGTACTTCACAAAACGGGTTTTTGCCCCAACTTCTCTGGATGGGTAAAGTTATTGTATGAGAGTCCTATGGCCCAAGTGTGAGTCAACGGGTAATGTCCAGATCCTTCCAGCTGCGGAGAGGTACCAGACAGGGTTGCCCCCTATCCCCATTACTATTTGCCCTTGCTCTAGAACCACTGGCACACTGGGTCCGAAGAGATCCAATGATTTGGGGGATAGGGGCACCGGAAGGGTGGGAGGAACGAATTTCGCTGTATGCGAATGACATTCTCCTATATCTGGCGAGATCATATTACTTGATGGCAAGAGTGCTCCACATTTTTTAGCTCTTTGGTAGCTACTCAGGCTACACCATTAATTGGTCTAAATCGGCAATATTTCCACTGTCAGGATCCCCGCCCAGGATACTGGCTGGGTGTGCGGCCCCAGTAGTGTGAGAGGGGTTTAAATACTTAGGCATACATATTGTGAGGGACCATGAGGCATTCGTGCGGCGAAACCTTGAGCCCCAGATGAAGCGCCTCAGTGCCGATATACGTCATTGGCGTACCCTCCCGTGGTCTCTAATGGGCAGGGCAGCCCTGTTCAAAATGATGGCCTTGCCGCGCCTCCTCTACGCTCTCCAGAATACCCCTTATCGAGTTCCCCCAACAATTTTTAAAAGAATATCTTACAAAGTTAGAATGCTACTCTGGCAGGGGGGCTCTCCCAGGATAGCGCTTCACAAATTACAAATGGGGGTGTATGATAGGGGATTAGCAGTCCTGGACATCAAGCTTTACTACTGGGGCTCTCAGCTGCTAGTTATAAATGATTGGAATATGCAGATCCGAAGTAACCTGCATATAGAGTGGACAGAGCTGCTATGCCCGGGGACCATTGTGCACAACTGTTATACTCCTGAAGGAGGCGTTTGGAGGGTCCACCACACACAGGAGTAGTTGTGGAGTTTTGGAGCGAGGCTAATAGACTGTTGGGTTGGCCCAGGAGATTGGCCAGCCGGACCCCACTATGGGAGGGGAATATCCTGAGGGAGGTAGCTGCATTAGCGGGCTACTGAAAGTGGAAGCTGATAGGGATTGAACACCTAGGCGATGTTTGGAGAGGAGAGGCCCCACTGGCATTTCAAGACTTGAAGTAGGAATACACTTTACACCACACGCAAAGATATCACTATCTCAGACTGACGCATGCCCTGCCGCGGCACATCCAGCATGGCACCCCCCTTCCTGATTACTCTCCCCTGGAAGAGAGATTGCTCTTAGACCCCATCCCGGAAAAACCAACCTCCACAATATATTGTAAGCTAATGAATAATTTACCAGTAACCCTGGTGACCTTGAGATCGGCATGGTCAGTTGATCTTGGGAACATGGACGACACAGACTGGCAGGAGGCAATACAGAGGCCAAAAGAGATTGCAGTCCGGACACAATTTAGATTGGTGCAACTTAAGATACTACACCGTACTTACTACCTGCGCACGCTTATATATACCTGGGGTAAGGCACAGACAGCGCTTTGCGTTAGGGGGTGTCAGCAGGAGGGAACCTTCATTCACATTCTGTGGGAATGTCCGGTGATAGCAAGATATTGGCATGGTGTCACGGATGAAATGTTGAGGCTTTCAGGACTAACGGTCCCCATGGACACCAAATGACTTCTCCTGATGATCAAGGGCGACTCTGACTGGCTCAGGCATATGGGAATATGGCTCGCTCTTGCAGTGGTGATTGCCAAAAGGAACATTGCAAGGAGGTGGAGAGCACCTTCGCCGCCATCCTTGAGAGAGTGGGAACAAGACCTTGATTGGTGCCAACGGGCCGAGGAAACGGTATATAAAAGCAGGTGGTGTGTCAAAAAGTGGGAGAAAATATAGTCACCATGTCGTAAGAATAGAGCAGGGCTGGGAGTGGAGGGATAAACATTAGAAATGCATGATCAGGAGAGAGCAGAGTTCTGATTTACTGAAATGTCTTATTTACCAATAGTATGTATGGCCTGCTACACGTTTGGGTCTTTTGAACTGGGCAGGACCCGGGTCCTCATACCTCCCTGGGAAAAAAGTGTTGAGACGTTCGATGTCAACCGTGTACAAATTACAGTAACTGCTGGAATGTATGGTCATTTGAGCAAAAGTTAAACAAAAGATTTTTTTTTTAAAAAGAAAATCTTTATGCTGAGGATATTGCCCCATCAATGGATCAAGTTAATAGATATCAGGAGAAGATAACCCTCCCAACATTGTCACAGGAACAAAGAGAGGATCTTAGTGCCGAAATCACAATAGAGGAGGTGGCCGAAATAATCAGGGTTTCAAGAAGTGGGAAAGCCGAAGGCCCCGAGGCTCTTACTAATTAGTTGTACACCGCACTAAGAGAAGTTCTGCCCGCCACCCCTCCCCCCCCACTGGCGGAGCTAATAAATGTTATTTTCCTCACAAAAAGAGACATCTCAGACACATGAAACGAAGCGACTATCAGCATATTGCTGAAACCAGGGAAAAATCTAGAAAAATGTGATTCGTACAGACCAATCAAACTCCTGTACAGCGATTACAAGATCTATATGCAAATCATGGCCAAAAGACTGAGAAGGGTAACCGGGCACTTAATACACATAAACCACAAAGGCTTCCTCAGAGGAAGACAAATCCAAGAGCTAACTCACAAGCTGATTGGCACGATAGACATAACTGCACATGAGAATATCCCCCTCTTAATCATTATCTTTGATGCAGCTAAAGCATTCGACAGAGTTAGCTGGCCATTTCTGAATGCAGTATTAGGAAAATATGATCTAGTAGAAACCTTTCTGGAAGCCATAAAATCGCTATATAAAAAACCAACAGCAAGAGTTCTGGGCAAAGGCAGCCTTACCGAGAAGAAAACCATCCAGAGAGGAACCAGGCAGGGCTGTCCTCTCTCTCCCCTCCTGTTTAATCGATACATCGAACTGGTGGTGAGCAAGTTCAGGAGTAACCGGGAGATAACTCCCTTTATCTATCAAGGGTGGGAGAAAAAAGTGGCGTTATACGCGGACGATTTGATGATTTTCACCAACAACCTGATAGGATCACTCCTGGCAATAGAGGATACTCTTGATCAATTTGGGAAGGTATCAGGTTATCTGGTCAACCAATCATGTCTGAAATTATGGAATGGAATAGCCATAGCAATAACCCACTAGTAAAAGGAAAGATTAGGTATCAGGGTGTGGAATTAGTAAATGACGTATGTGAATTTCAACAGAGTACTTGGAGAGGTCAGGAAACTGCTTAAGGTCTGGTGGGGGTCTCCCTTTGACCTTTATGGGACGGTCGAACATAGTAAAGATGACAATCCTACCCAAATTTCGTATATTTTTAGCTCCATATCACTGGAATTTAAAAAGAAGTGGATCAAGAAACTGCAAGGGGAGCTGAGCAGCTTTATTTGGGCCTCAAAGGGGACAAGGATAGCCTGGAAGAAACTAAGAAGAAACAAGCATTTGCAATGCAATAGGTCTCGCATTTCCAAGAGTTTAAGCTATTGCCATTGTAAATGACAATGGCTTTTATGTATCTGTTTTGCTAATTAACACACAATTGAAAGGCATTGTCATTTACAATGCCAATAGCTCCAATTCTCGTAAATGCAAGACCTATTTAAAAAGTGGCCGCCATTGTCTCCCGAGCTGCTCGGAAAGTGAAACCACGCATGGCACGCTGAATGTTGCAGGAAAGCATGTTGTGCCTGTAGTAGGAGAAACTCAATAAAGAAAATAGTGCTTACAGACTGAAAAAGACATACCGTGTAACAACCGAACTAAAAGGGCCTGTCCTCATGGGAGGTTACAAATGAAGACAAGGAGGGACTAACACGCCTATTAACGAATCAGAAGGCAGCATTTACGAAGGGCAATGACACAAGCTAATAACAAATATGGGCGGAGAGTGGGCAGGCTTCTATTCCATACTCCAATACAGCATACCGCAGAGCAGAGCAGCGCATGCGCTGCTAGGGTTCGACCTAAAAAGTAATGAGTGGTGTGCTCAAATGGTGGGTGAAAGTAGTCCATGCATACTATTTCATAATTTGACAAAGAGCCGACGTGCTACTACTGGGGCGGTCTGAACTAACATTTGCGAGAGCTGCAGAGTGCAGCTAGTATACAACCTCAGTGCCTCAGTGAGGCCAACACATGATCCCCATGCTGTATATTTGGATTGGAAGTATAATTAAAGTGTGATGGTCAAACAACTTGTATTTTATATGGTTCATTATGTTTATGACCCTCGGGACGGGTTGGAATTTGGCTGGAAAACCTATAGTTACAGAGATGCAATAAAAAGGAAAGATAAAAGCGCGGTGCAGGGTGTCATGGGGGAGCGCCGTACCTCAGCATCAGCCCCTTGCACAGGTACTTGTAGCTTGCGTCTTTCCAGCATAAATTAAATAAAACAGACACCAGTTAAGCGTTTCAAAACTATAAAAGTTACGTTGATGTCCAAAATTGAAATTCTTTCTAAAGTAACACATTTGCTCTGTAGATACGGAGTCTGTGACACCACATTGTAGCATGCGCTGACCTCTAAGGTGGAGGCCCCACTTATGCTGCAGGTGATACTGCCCAGTGCTCTACTGTGTCCAATAGAAGGGAGCTGGTATCGAGAGAGAACGGGAGAGGGATTAAAGTGGACAAATTGGGCTACAAGACGTGGCTGGATGTGAGAAGGAGAGTTAATTCACAAAAGAAATGAAACCACAGTTCTATTAGCTTTTGGTCTTCCTTCTCCAGAAACAGGCTCCGCTTGGTGAATGATAAACTTTACATTCACTATCTTGTTTTACCAAGTTTTCACAAGCTAACCAAATCATAACTTCTATAATTTCTCATCTTAAATCATAAATGAACTCTTATGCACTTACAGGCACATGCATAAAGGTAGGATTTTGAGAGTCCTTAAACGCGATTATTAAGACTCGCAAAAGCCTACGCATGTAGGAATCACTACAAAAATAGCGATTCCTACACATTCCTTATTTGTTACTCGCAAATTGCGAGTCGCAAATAAGGAATGGCTTCCCATATATTCCTGTAGGCCTACAGGCCCATAGGAATGAATAGGTACTCGCAAATTGCACATGCAATTTCAAAGGTGTCAAAAGGACACCCTGTTGCACCGCTGAAATTGATCTGTGCACAAATGTTGCGCACACACGTCCCAAGGGCATGTGTGTGTGTAACCTACAACTTTAAAAAATGCACTTTAGTGCATTTTTCAAAGTTTCCGTTATTTACCATCTGGTATGATTTTGCGGTAAATAGCGGGCCCAAAAAGAGAAATTTATATTTTAAAAGGCATATTGCATTGCATTTAAGGTATCGCAATTTGCGATTCCTTATATGCAATCACAATTTAAGAAATTGCAAATAATTGTGATTTTTTAAATTGCGAGTGTCAAGTTGTTTCATGCATCGCAAAAGCTAAGTTTGCGATCGCAAACGGACGATTTTTGCGATTCGCACCATTTGCGATCACAAAAAGATTTGATGCATGTGCCTGTTAGTGCCTCTGACCTTCCTGCTCCAGATACAACATTTAGATAATTTACCCTTTTGATTTCTTAAACATGCAACTCTAAGCTCTTCATATAATTTCTTAAAAGCTGTTCTCAAAATCAACCTAGAATCGTTATCTTTTCTTCCCGAAAATTGTTTTAGTCTATTAATTTTAAGCCAAAACGCAAGAATTATAATTATGAAACAATTGAAATTATAAATCACTAGTCTCTATACGTGCCAACTTTCAAACAAGGGTATTCTGGCACAGAAGGAGAGCTTACTATCAACTATATACCTGCCGGCCAATTAACGCAGGAGACCCCTGTTTATTTAAGCCAAAAATGCTTTTATTTTACCAGCTTCCTGTCTAAAATTGCCCCTTGTTCAACATATGGCAACGGGGAAAAAGCATTCCCCTGATTTACCACATGGAAACTCAAACTAATCCAAATTCGTGAAAAACCCCCTAAAACTAGAGTAATGTGTCCCCACAATCCCCCTACACCTAGGATGGTGAACAAAATGATTTCAGTGGAAGTTAGCAAAGGTAAAGACCTTGGTCCCTATAGAAAAAGTCAAAATACATCGCGTTTTCACGCCAATGAAGGTGCCGTTTGAGGAATGCCCTCTAGTTATGACAGCAAACGGTTCCATAAAGCTCGAGGCAGTCTTGCTGTGATATAAACAAACCCACTGTAGTGTGATCAGCAGGCCCTTGGTCCAGTAGCGCCCGGGGCTGAAGGATATTTGCTGCCCTCCCTTGCTACTGCTGGTGAATAAAATGTGACAACAGACGCTTTTCACCGGCCAGACTCCCGCTGGTTACATCAGATCAGCAACTTGCCTCTAAACACGCATCTTCCCCGGTTCACCTGCTGGGTTAGGGAGGGGGTGTTGATGTGTGTCCATATCAGGTTAGAGATAGATGGGTGGGAACAGAAGGTAAAGGGCCGATAGGGCACTAAAACAGCGACTGCAGCACAGCGAGATATCCCTTGCTCCCGTCCCCTCTGCCAGCTGGAAAAGTTAATGGGCTGAGGGAGCAGAAATAAAGGGAGGTTTAGCAGTGCTTAATTTGAGCCAGTAGTTTCCGGGGCTCAGCATCGTCACAGCACTTATGACAGATGCCACATGGTGTCACTGTTTGGAAAATTTAGAGATAAGCAAAACAATAGTTGTTTATTAATTCGATATGCATTTAAATGACTAATGCCTGCTGCTCAAGTCATTCTAGCTTTAGGGGCCTGCAATTGTAACACTTTTAGAGTGTGGTGGTTAGGAATTGTACTGTCACTGGCAGCGCTGAAAGGGGAAATGGGTGGTGCAGGCTGTGATGCCCTCCTGACAAGGGCTCTAGCACTGGAGGTTTAGGAGCGTTCCTGGCGCCGGAAACTATCCTAAGAGTGGCGTTGATTTCCCTGGGGCTGTGACGCACATTGCATAGGCACAACTTCAGAGAGATGCAGTTTGTTCAGAAGAAGAAGTTGCGGCCAGACTGCGGGTGCTGCCCGCGAGAGCCCTCACTGTACTCATGCTTTGGACATTAAAAGTTAATCTTTCTGACTTTGCCAATGCTTGCTTGATGTTGCGCTTAATGTATAAATCCTGCAGTTTCACAGTGCTGTAAATAACAGAGGGCCGAAGTTAAATGCAACCACTGAGTGCAAACCACTCGCTCCTAGGTTATTTGCCAGATGATACGACTTGGGCCATTTAATTCCTCACGCCCAGATTTACCGCTCCCCTGTGATCTGCAGCCGCCACCGGAGTGAACCCAGTTGCACCAACACCCTGCACCCCGGGCACGCAGGTGGGAGGGGCTCTGTCAGTCTTGTATGGCGCCACAAGCAGTTTTACTGCGCAAAGGCCTTCCTCGTGCAAGACTGTCTCACTCTGATAAGGTGGTGGGGTGGGGGGCGGGGGGTAATGCCCCCTGTGCCACTGAAGATGCATTGCTCAATAACCTCTCCTTTAATGTGAGGCAGCACACTGGGTTAATAGACCTGCAGTCTCTTCGTGGGGCCAACTCAGACAATACTTGTTCCATAAAGTTAATCAACGCCGATAAAAAAGCCAGTTTGAAGGTTGGTGGTGAGGGTAGTGGGGGGCATGAATGTCTAATGTTAACGGCATTCAAAAACAAGCAAATCGCTGGGCAGAAAGGTAGGAAAAGCAAGAGCTTCTGAATGAAATAGAGATACAGGGACTAACGAGGGTAAAGAGAATGTCTCCGTGTGCCTCAGGCATGTTTATTGCTGGAACACATGGCAATGCAAAGCCATTAATCAAGCAGGATGGCTCTGTCTCCCTTCCCGCCCAGGGAGGAGGGAGATACCAGCAGAGCATCAAAGGACTGGGTGAGAAAGGAGGGGGGAATGCAAGGAGCAGCTGTGCACGTGCACGCCATCGTGCACTCAAGCCCTAGGCCAGCCAAACCATGTGGGTAGCACTTTTGAAAGCCCACTTACAAAATGTCTCAAAGAGACAGCTTTCGCTGTCTCAGCGAGACCTAAAAAGGAGCAAGGGGGGATCGCAAGCCCTGATATATTGGAATATTGTAGAGCATTCCAATTTAAATACATGAGGATACTCCCTAATGAATACGAGTCATATCCAAATTATCTACAAGCAATGGTCAATGTAGGGGGGATCCACTTTTGGTATGAATTTGGACATCCAAAGTACTTTAAAAAAATAAAGTTAAAGACTCTCTGGTCAGCTGCAAGATTATGGTACCAAATAAGAAGATCCCTGAAAATACCTTATTACAGTGACTTTGCCCCAATATGGGAATCACCCGGGACGCCAGAAAGCCTGAAGGATAGGCTAGCTATCCCACTGAAGAAAGGAGGCATAACCAAAAGCTTATAGAGGAAAAAAATATAATAGACTGGGACCATCTCATAACCATAACCAACGGTACCCTATCAAAGTTTAAGTATTACCAATTATTGAGATGGGCTAAAAGCCTTGGCGAAAATGAAACGGGAACTAAAGAAATAGAGAAAAAATTCAGCAAGGTGGGACAGCACAAAAAGAAGGGCCATATTATCAAGGAACGGCGATAACATTATCGCCGCTTTAGCGGCAGGAAACTGCCGGTAAAACGGCGATAATGAGTTTGATAATATGCCCTTGTGAATTCCCATAGAAGCCCAGGTTCTGGTGTGAACCTGGGCTTCTATGGGAATTCACAAGGGCATATTATCAAGCCCATTATTGCCGCTTTAGAGGCAGTTTTCTGCCGCCAAAGCGGCGATAATGTTATCGCCGTTCCTTGATAATATGGCCCGAAGTTTCATGTTGGTATTGGACTCTCATATCGGCCGAAGAAGAGGAGTTTACATTGCCCATCAAGATCTGGGGGAAAGAGCTGCCGACACTGGATGTGCAGAATAGATGGCAAGTATCTATGGACACATGTTGGTACATCGTAAAATAAGGTTCTCACGAATTTGCTGGGCCAACCAATAAAGATAAGCACAGATCTTGTTATCTTTGGGGTGGGTCACTGAATCGAAGGTTACCCCAAATTAAGTAAGAAACAAGAAAATGTTCTTTTTCTTTTAATCTTGTTGGCTAGAAGGGAAATCTGCATTCAATGGATAGTGCTGATCCCCCCAACACAGTGGGAATGGGTGACACCGGTCCAGAGGGTTAACAAGCTTGACCGAAGTGAGAGGCAAAGCGGGAGGAGCAGCTTCTAGAACATTTGGGAACAAAGATAATTAGAACATATGAGAAACACCAATTGGTGCCCGGGTGTCCAATGATTGTGCAATAGCAATAACCAACAAGCAAAGGGCTTGTACGAGTAGCCGTAATAGCTAGCTCCCCCCCTCGATAGGTAAATACTGGAAGTGGAAATAAGGTGGCCTGGCTAACCAGAAAGGAAAGATCTCCCCCTCACCACTCGTTTCCACAAGGGGCTGATCTAAGTCAGATCAGAAAAACCAGGGGCCCGACACCCCCCATTCCAACTTATTGCACAATGAGGACAAAAAAAAATCCTGGCTGCCAATTAATGGAAGAAAATTAGACATTGGTGGTTTGAGTTATTTTGAATAAAATGAAGCTCTTAAAGGAAGAACTGATTCACGAGAAACTGACAAGAGGAAATAATGCAGGGATTGAAAAAAGTTAGGACTCCTAACTTCTGTGAATACCGAAATGAGTAAGTGCCTTCTGTGAATACCGAAATGAGTAAGTGCCTTCTGTGAATACCGAAATGGTAGCAAGTTTAGGATTTTGTCTTAAGTTAGTTCTGTGAATCGGGCCCAATGAGTGAATGTCACCCATTAAAATATGAGACTTCTTCATGCTTGGGTAGACATGAAAGACATCCTTGAGAGACACTTGAAAAGAAATGTCAGAAAAAAAGCTCAGAATTGGTATACAATACAAGACTGGAAACTTCTCTAAATGCTACCCCTAAACTTGAAAGTCTTCTACTAGAGGGAATGATTAGCTTTTCTTGTTTGTTCGACAAAGAGCTTTACCCTATCTTAAAGTCATGCTCTTCAAAACACACCTGTAAATGCCATGAACTTTCTGAAAGAGTAAAAGTATGATGGTCACCTGTTCTCACTACTTTGTTGATGCAAAGAAGCGAAACAGACCAACACCTAGAAAGCTCTTCTGGACAGCTTGATGCCCAAAATATTGTTGTATGGTACCTACTTTTTCAGTAAGAATGTACATTTGGGCAACATGAGCGTCAAAACTGTGTGGGACTGAGTCCACACATGCCATCCGAATTTGTTGACCTAATCCCGGGTTAGCTCACAGTGTGCCATTGGGCCCCTAAACTGACAGGGCACCAGATGGTATCTGCAACCTCAGAGCATGACAACCCTAATACCTCCAATGAAAACTTGCAAACAAATCTTGCCCTTTCATTTGTAACTCAGGCATGCCCAAAGAAGTACAGAAGAAATACACAAATGGTGTTTCAAATATTTATTGAGGTAACTGGAATCTTCTGTAAAATATATGCGCTGCGATGATTAACAGTATGAATCAAACCAATATCACCAACAGGACAAGAATGGTAAACAGGATGAATAATTCAACCATTGTACAATTGCATTAGATTATATGAAGACATATGATTGTGCTCCTACCTAGCTTTACCTAACGTATAGGTGTGCTAATCTGCCAGATCCCGCAGAGTGGTCTAACTACCCATTTGCCTGTGTGCATGTATCATCCAACAGCCATGCATAGAGCAGGCTGCCGTCCTTCTCAGGATAACGATGGGATCCAGCTGTGCCACAATTTTGGCACCGGGGAACTAGTTGTGGGGAAGTCACAAAGTTCATCACAGCAAGTCACCTTGCTGCACTGCACTGTGTGACAGGGAAAGGACAGGAATGTGCTCTCTTTAAGGCAATATGGCACATTCCTGACCCTTCCTCTGTGCTGGCACTCTTTTTGCTGCCTAGCCAACCATTCTGCAAGAGTGCTTGCACTGTATGTAGTATTGTTTTTGAGCAGGAAGGGGCACCGTCCTGCACAAAAACAGTCCTGAGAGGTGTATTCCTCTATCCACGTGTGCTCAGAATACAGCGCACATAGAGAGAGGAAGAAACTAGAAGAAATAGAGATTGTTCTCCTCATTACACCTCCAATGGGAAGGAGGAAGAGTAAATGTGGGAATGTGTCAAAAGCCATGGGAGTTGTGTTTGAACATCCATGCATTGCCCATGGAACGCCTTCCCAGGGCAGAGTAATGCAACACAGCGATTTGAACTGCTTTGCGTTACTCCAGATTTTTTAAGCCACACAAAGTGGCTTTTCGTGGCTTCAGAAATATGTCTTAAGGTTTCCATTGCTCTTGCATCTATTTGCGTGGTGCAAAAGTAATGCAAGCAGCCTCATAAATAGGCCCCAGAGTCACCATGACAATCATCTTGAAATGCCCCTCTGTCTAATAAAGGGCTCATGTGGTTTATATATTAAACGTAACTCATGCATTCAGTGTATGAGCTCCGGATCAGTCGTATCTTGTTTATTCTACCAACCCAGGTCTGTCACCTAACAGGTAACAATCCATAACATAGTTTGCGCAGAGTACCAGGACCTTGTACAGAGTGCTCTAAGGGATGATAATATGCCTACGAAGAAATGTACATGTAAGAAATTATTTTCCTGAGTATGCTGATGAGCAAGCAAAATGTGTTACAAAGGTCATTGTCAAAAACTATGTCAACTTTAAACATGAATATGTAAAATTGAAGTGCTTGTGTCAAGGGCCTATGCAACTACACGTCAATATGCAGGCAACAGTTACTACTGAGTGACCAGTTCACAAAGGGAAGATGAAAAATATACAAACATGCTTCCACATTTGCAGCAATATTCTAACTATTATGGAATACTCAATATGGGAATAATTACTGAATTTCCATACTAAGGAATGCCATTTGCAAGTGTAAAAGTCCACTGATCATAATTTTGTGAATTAGGTCTTGGATTTTGCAGTCAAAAATGTATTTGATGTAATGAATAGATGGACAAATATTCTTATGAAGCAGGCCCTTTGTGTTTCTTTATAGTCTAGCTGAAACTTTGTTTGGTTTCCTCCACACCTGTCCCTATGCTCTCTTCAGAATTCACCTCTACAGGAGGTGACATCACTGCAATTTCTATCATACATGTCTTTGGGAAGTGATGTCACTACTTTCCAGCCAAAGTCACAGCATTCATCTTCGCAGAAAGTGATATCACTGCAGTTCCCAGCATCCATGTCTACAAGAAGCAGCAACACTGTTTCCCTCCGTAAACCCTCTTGCTTCTTCACCTAATTCATTTGACTCATCAGGGCATTCCACCACCTTGGCATTCCCGCCTCGGGGCACCTTAAGGGCATTACCTATTTGGGCCTGTTAGGGCCGGGATAACTGCTCCGCCTCAACCCAAGTAAGCACCTACCAGGCAAAATCTCATAATGTCTATAGCCCAGCACCCCTCACTACCCAGAACCTAGAGCACACAACTCAGCTTCACTACACTTAGGCCCAACCTTATACACATCCCAATAACCCTCACACCCTCTCAAATTACCAAAAACACACTCAAACTCATGCTTGTGAATGCACGCTTTTCAGTACTCCAGGCCCCAGACATAACAGATCTCATCACCGAGCACAAGCATGATGCATTCTTCTTCACAGAAACATGAGTCACCCTAATATCCTCATACATTTTAGATTATTTTGTCCCCACAGGCCACAGCATCTATCATTCAAACTGCATACTGAAGGGAGAATGCCATACTATCATCTGTAAGTCATTCTGGTCATGCACACTAGGCAAGTAAGTGACATTCAACTCCTCAGACCTTCTCACAATTCACTTCTCACTTTCCACAGCTCAGCATGCTATTTTACACCTAATCTACAAGCCTCCTTGATAGAACAAGGCCATGACAGATGAATTCTTAGTCCTCCTCAACACTTCATGTCCACATCTACCACTTTGGGCACTTCTAACACACAGACAGCTCAAGCATTAAAAAACATGACATACCCCTCTTAACCTCATCAACACACTCAAAATGGTACAGTATGCCACCAAACTGACCCACTCCAAAGGCCAAATCCTCAACCTCATCTTCTCACCGTCACAAACTATCCAATGCAAGCCACCCACGTCTCTAGACTCACTGACCATTTTGCCTTTCTCACGCTCAGATCCAACCAACACATCAAGATCAACCCAAAGGTGAACAACAAGCCACCAGATCCTTCAATGATTTCTCCATCAACAGCTTAAAGCTCAAACTCATCCTTCACCCTGCCACCACAATATCCATAGGCACTGGAAGTAGGAGTATGGGGGGTGCTGTAGCACTGCCAAAATAACCATGCTAGAGTTCAGAATATTAATGAGCAATAAAAAAGCCTTTAAATTTTGTTTTTGTCAGGTAAAATGTAAAGCTCTGTCTTCAGATAAATTGCTGTTTATTCTTTTAACTTAAAGATTGGTATTTACGTTTCTTTCTCTAACAACAAAGTTAGAGGATTTTGAGAAGTGAACTATCTGAAACTCTTGCAGGGTACAGGTGGTGTGAAAGTAAATGCTGTAGGATGTCTGTTGTTTTTAATACACAACAACATTTAAATACCTATAAATGAATTGTATACATATTTCAAAATAAGGCTGCAGTTAGGGAAGCACACATTAAGCACATAATTTGTAATTTTAAAGTGTCATAGCAACAAAGAATTTACTAGGGTCAAAACAAATTAAGACATGTTACTTGGTGATCTGCAAATAATAAATATTTGCTCTAATACTGCATGTCAGTTCTAATTTTGTAGCCTTTTCACTGACAAATTGGCTGTCTAATTCTGCAGTGCACTACCACCCCATGCTTTAGCAATATATTTGCGACAGTGAGCACACCAAATGCACCACTGGCTACATTCCACACCCTTACTACTCTCCTAAGTAAACGTGTCTCATTTGCTATACTTGTTTTTGGTGTGATACTTGGATTCTTCACAATCGCTATGAGTTCAGTGATGGATCATTGATGGATGCATCCCCACTCTAAAAATTGTTCCAGCCCCACTGACAACATCTGGTGCCAAAACCTTTCTAAAAGACTTTAAATGCTTTCTGAAAAACAATGTGCATACCTACACTCTAATTAAAATATGCAATTGCAAGTTGAAACCTTTACCACCATGGCACTCTAAAGAAGTCACCAACAACAAACATTCCATTCACAGACTGGAAAGAAATTGGAAGAAAACCAGAACCTTGACATCCTCAAACTACTGAAATTCTTCTGGGAAAAAATTGACATCAGTCAAAGCCAAGTATTATATCAGCACCGTCGATGAATCTGCCTACAGAAGCAGAATGTTTTTTAAGATGCTTAAGTACTGGATTTAGGTCCAGATCTCTGTCCTGGGGTGAATGTATGACATTGTTCTGCATTCTGTCCATCAATAGTTCTTTTTGCATTTGTCACCCCGAGTGGGACGGGTATGCTCAGACGTGAGTCCTGTGCTCTCCATGCCACTGGAATCAAGCTATCCTGGCTGAAGAGGGGTGAAACCCCGAAACCGGTCCTAGGATGCTTGTTTCCAGTCCAGGTAGGACCTTGCCTGGCAGTTTGGACCGGACTGTTCCCATTGGGCACAGGGTCAAGACTGATTTGCACATGGCTGGGTCCAAACTGGAATGGCATGGTGAGCAAGAAAACGATGGATTTAGGCCCAGATCTCTGTACTGGGGTGAATGTATGACATTGTTCTGCATTCTGTCCATCAATAGTTCTTTTTGCATTTGTCACCCCGAGTGGGACGGGTATGCTCAGACGTGAGTCCCGTGCTCTCCATGCCACTGAATCAAGCTATCCTGGCTGAAGTGGAGTGAAACCCCGAAACCGGTCCTAGGATGCTTGTTTCCAGTCCAGGGAGGACCTTGCCTGGCAGTTCGGGATGGACTGTTCCCATTGGGCACAGGGTCAAGACTGATTTGCATATGGCTGGGTCCAAACTGGAATGGCATGGTGAGCAAAAAAACGATGGATTTAGGCCCAGATCTCTGTACTGGGGTGAATGTATGACATTGTTCTGCATTCTGTCCATCAATAGTTCTTTTTACATTTGTCACCCCGAGTGGGACGGGTATGCTCAGACGTGAGTCCCGTGCTCTCCAAGCCACTGAATCAAGCTATCCTGGCTGAAGAGGGGTGAAACCCCAAAACCGGTCCTAGGATGCTTGTTTCCAGTCCAGGGAGGACCTTGCCTGGCAGTTCGGGATGGACTGTTCCCATTGGGCACAGGGTCAAGACTGATTTGCATATGGCTGGGTCCAAACTGGAATGGCATGGTGAGCAAAAAAACGATGGATTTAGGCCCAGATCTCTGTACTGGGGTGAATGTATGACATTGTTCTGCATTCTGTCCATCAATAGTTCTTTTTACATTTGTCACCCCGAGTGGGACGGGTATGCTCAGACGTGAGTCCCGTGCTCTCCAAGCCACTGAATCAAGCTATCCTGGCTGAAGAGGGGTGAAACCCCAAAACCGGTCCTAGGATGCTTGTTTCCAGTCCAGGGAGGACCTTGCCTGGCAGTTCGGGATGGACTGTTCCCATTGGGCAAAGGGTCAAGACTGATTTGCATATGGCTGGGTCCAAACTGGAATGGCATGGTGAGCAAAAAAACGATGGATTTAGGCCCAGATCTCTGTACTGGGGTGAATGTATGATGTTCTGCATTCTGTCCATCAATAGTTCTTTTTGCATTTGTCACCCCAAGTGGGACGGGTATGCTCAGACGTGAGTCCCGTGCTCTCCATGCCACTGGAATCAAGCTATCCTGGCTGAAGAGGGGTGAAACCCCGAAACCGGCCCTAGGATGCTTGATTCCAGTCCAGGGAGGACCTTGCCTGGCAGTTCGGACTGGACTGTTCCCATTGGGCACAGGGTCAAGACTGATTTGCATATGGCTGGGTCCAAACTGGAATGGCATGGTTAGCAAACAAATGATGGATTTAGACCCAGATCTCTGTACTGGGGTGAATGTATGACATTGTTCTGCATTCTGTCCACCAATAGTTCTTCTTCTTTCTTTTTGTATTAAGTACTACATCAGTTTTCTGTCTGAAACTCTAGCCCCACTCTCTACAGAGAAGTGAAATGCCATCTACCTCTTTGTCAATGAAAAAACACACAAGATCTAAGAAATCATCAACAATATCACCGGATTCTAATCTGCCACCCACTCCTTCACTCTGCATTCCATAATTGTCAACATTTAAGTCCTGATCCTCGCAGACATTGCAGCATTCTCAACTCCCTCAAAGCCACCTCCACGACAAAAAAGTATTTTCCTCCTGTTTCATTAGACCCTCACAGGAGAAATCCATTAATCTATTCTCACCATCATCAATGCCCCCATCATGCAAAGCATCTTCACAGAAGCTCCCAGTACAGACCAGATCTTTCCTCTCCTGAAGAAACCCTCCTTTCAAGCACACGATCATTTAAAAGACAGTCTATGTACAACAACAAGAGCACTATCTCCTGCTTTACAATAAATCCATCTCCAGATCACGCTGCAGCACTGACACAGTTACAATTTAAATCATAAACAATAACTCCCTAACCACAGACAAAAGTGAGCCCTACCTCCGGATATTGCTGGATCTTTCATCTACCTTCAACATCATTGTTCATTCCACCTACATCCACACTCTGAAGCATTGAATGGGGTTCACTGGCAAAGTCCTTCACTGGTTCTCCTTTCACCTCTCCAACCACTACCAACTTCTTCACATGGGTACCTTCATGTCTCAGAAAATCCCAATCACCTGCTGAGACCCTCAGGGGTTTATCTTGTCTCCTGTCATATTCAACATCTGCATGGAGCTCCTTGGCACTCTACTCACTCATAATAGCATCAATAATCACTAATACACTAATGGCACAATGCTCTATGTGAAAAACCCCTTTGCACCAGGCAGCCAGCTCTTCAAACACTGCCTGCACCTTATCCTGTTCTTGATGTTCAGAATTACTACTATTCTCAAAGAACAACAAACCACAACTAGTCCAGACCTGGCTTAAATATATGAACCTGGAAGGATTCAAACCCATACTTTCACCTTAAGCCAAGTCACTCTCATTCACCATGGACACCAATCTCACCCTCAAGGAACACATCAACAAGAAAATCAAGAGGAGCTCTGTGAGAACATAAATTATTCATTGGAGTGGAAGGTAGTTCACCATAAGTAATAATGTCACTATTCTTGCAAAGTATAATAAAGGATTCAGTAATGTAAACCTGAGCTCTTTCCCTGGTAGCTGTGGCAAAGAGCAGACACGCTTAACTTAAGGAAATATGTAAAGCATTTCGAAGTACCAAAACAGGTAAACAGTTGAAAACACAACACAATAAATATCCCACTCCAATGTATAATAATGGAGAATGTTTTAATTAACAAAATAATACAAAAACAACAAACATCTAGTAAAAAGGGGAACCAGTGATACAAATGTTTAAATTTTTTAAATAAGAATAGGGCCAAAAAAGGCAAATCGCTAACCACAGACAACAACTTGTCACACTTGAGCAGCCCAAAGGAAAGTGTTATGGCTGACCGTGATGGAGCACAGATCGGATACAAGGACTAGGTTCTTCCTGTTGGGCATAGTCCATAGGACGAACCTAGTCCTGTTGGTCCTTCAGTGAAAGCAGATAGTGGGCAGGCGCCGAGAGAAGAGGCTCGATATTGACGGAGTCCTGCATTTGGGTGGAGCCTCTGTGAAACCATTAGTGTTCCAGGACCTCAGGAACAACATTTCGGGGCAAGACTCACTCTAACTTGGGTCACCAGCAGAACCAAGGCAGGTCCATTAGTATTAAGTCAGCTGGCCTCTTCCAGGAAATTGGACTTCTCGCAGCTTTTGTGTCCCTGCAGCTTAACAGGAGGTCGGCCAAATGACCCATGTAGTCCGCTTCGTATTCCTGAGTACAAGTGGGAGCAGGTCGAGACCTTACAGTTCTCCCCACTGGTCTAAACAGCGGGTCTAGTCCATCTTTCTGTCTTCCACAGGTCCAGTACTGATTAAATAGGATGCCCAGGGGCGCCACATTAATGCCTGGCACTAACCCGTGGGTAGAGGTGATTCCTTGCCTCTTCCTAACCAATAGGGAAAAAGTTCCCTGGGGTAACTCTACCCACTTTTGCAGCAGTTCCTGTGTGCTTTACTGCAAACAATTTCACAGTACTCCTCTCTGTCTGAAACCAAGATGGGACAATGTTTCTTCACCTGTGCAGAGTTCCTGTGCCCACCCTAGAGATGTGACCAGGGAAATGAGCAACCCCTTCTCTGTGGTCACTCACAATCTATTCTTTGGCAGCTCATTTTCCACTGGGATTGGTGTCTGACTGCCTAAAATAATAAAAAGAGAGGTCAGGCTCAGGCAGGGTAGGCATCTTTGAAGATAATTACATTTTTGGGCACTGCCCAGATGGTCATCCTGTCAGGGGAACAGAACACCTCCTGTCATCTAAGACCTTTGGCTCAGATCTGAGAGCAAGTTCACTCCTCCTCAAGGAGCTATTCCGCTCCTGTGCGACAGTTGGAAGCTCATGCAAATGGGCTTCGACAGGCTTTAAGCAGGTAAATGTTTACTTTTGTTAAGTGCCTTTTCTAAAATATTTAGCCCAAATCTGACTCTATCAATCAATTGGATTTGTAATAAAACATTTTAAAAAGCCAAAACGTTAACCTTTTTGCTGTTTCTAGGTGGAGATACCATTATTTAATTTTAATATTAACTCCCAATGTTTTCCAGTGGAACAGCTAACCCTGCTAAAGTGAAAATAGCTTTTGGGGATTTGGCACTATAAAGACATGTTTTACATTAAACCTTTATGTGCCCTACTTTTAAATACCACGCACCCTGCCTTATTGGACATTAAGGCTTACTTACAGGTGACTTATTAATATTCAAAAGTAGGGTTTAGGTCTGTCAAAAGGGGTTATTTTGACAGGCCAAATTTGCAGTTTAAACCTGCACAGCCAGGTTGCTGGTGGCAAGCTTATGGTCATGTTTTGCACTGTCACTCTAGTGGTGGCTCAATGTGTATTGCACTCCAGCAGTGACATTCAATTTACAGACCCAGGCCTGGGTACACTTTATATCATATACTAAGGACTTCTAGGTAAGTTAAATGTGCCACTCGGGTGTATAGCCAATGTTGACATGTTTCTTGGGGTCAGAGCTCATGGGGTCAGTTAGGAGAGTCAATAAATAGCACTATCAGCTCACAGAATTCAGGGTGATTATGCAAAAAGAGGACATATAGGGTGAATATGCAAAAAGAGGACATATAGGGTGATTATGCAAAAAGAGGCATTTTCCTATAACCTGGTACTAGCTTTCACTATGGAAGAAAGTAAAGCCATTCTTCCCAGAAAGCTTAAGCTCTTGCATCTGAATAGTGGCAACACCCTGCTCCCAGACTCCACATGTGCCTCCCTCAGGGGCTTCCTATTGTGCAGTAAGCGTCATCAATGAACTGCTGAGATATAACTATATCACACCCACCTGATAGAACTCCAGAGACACCCTTTCCCAGTCCACACCAACTTCAAAACCAGCTACATCATCTACAAAGCCATCACGACCGGCATTCCTCTCTACCTGGCTGACAAGACTACCTCCTGCTGTGGCTCTCAGCACACCCACAGCCAGGAAGAAGTGCAAAAAAAAGCACACAGAAAATTAAAAAAAACAAAGCAGGAGGCCATATACATTTACGCAACCAGGATCGGGAATACTATTCCTGTTTCCTTCAGGACCACACCAATCCTGCTACAGTTTGACAATAGCTACATACCTCTGTATTTCAAGTCACAACAAAGTAACAGTCCACCTCAACTCTCAGAACCTAACTTCACCTCTAGTTATTCATTGACTATATCACTGCTTTTGTCCTTGTGTAATGCTCCACTGCTTTTTAGGTAGGTCCACGCCTCACATACACCACTTACCTACATTCATATATTATGATAGCACACAGAAACAAGCACAGACAATTCCAATAGGCCAGACTTTTAATTCAAAGTTTAAGACTCGCTTATAAACACATAAATAAAGATATGAATTGAGTATAAGACAACACACAGTGAGAGATGCATGTTGACACTGTTAGATTATTAGTACAGCATTTGTTGTTAAATATTTTATTGTCATTTTGTATGCAACTCATAGGAAAGGCGGTCGATATATCCATTAAATGAAAAAACAATAACCTATTGTAGTAAGAATATGTAGATAGCATATATGCAGATCCACCGAGTGTAATATGCTATTCATTATAATAATTGGATGTGATAAGAGGTCAAGACTCACAAGGGGCGAAGCATTTGATCATTCACGAAGCCCCTTCATTCCCTAATAAAATGTTTCATATAATATATTACTATTGGCACACAGTTTATGCTTTTTTTTATCACAGACCTGAGTTATTAATAAATATTTTTTACCAGAAACATAGCATTGATTTAATTATCTAGACATTGTGAGAAATGGACAAGATAAAATACATGAAAAGATTAAAAAGAAAATTCTCAAATGAGTTTTGTTGTAGGAGGTACGGCACTGAACCTGACATTTGCACCATATTGACAATGCGTTTGTTGTCGCACTTACCCCGGAATAGCATGCTTTAACAGGACACGGCATTGAAAGGATATTGTTATGGCTACTATAGTATTGGACACGACAAGATGTTGTTTGTATTCATATACAACCCTGTGTGGGAAGCACAATTATTCATTTAAGTCGAAAAAGTATTTTGAGCAATATATTGGAATGATGACGCCAAGGTCAAGGAGTGAACAGAAGAAGTGACTCACGGGTAGGAGCAGCTGTTGTTCATTTATCACACATGGGAGTATTTTCCTGCTGTTGTACATGTTGTACTTGTTTTGTGAGTCCAAAGAAGCTCGGGCTGAAGCAACTTTCCTTCAAGTGTCTGTAGGTTAAGGAAGCTTGCAGTACGGGTGCCCCCGCAGTACCTGTCGCGTTTGTTAATGGAGCTTGGGGGGCATTATTGTAAAGCCAAAACAAACGACAAGGCGAAAGGGTGGGTGGTAGAGGAGTGCAGGGTAGACGAGGAGCAACTTTGCAAAGTATTTCCACAGAAAATACACAGCAAATGCAGCAGCCGTGTATGCGTCACATCCGACACGCGAGCACAGAGCAGGTACCACATGGGCATCGGAAATGCAGGCTTTTGTCACACAAAGGACATGGGCAGTACAGCTCATACAACATGTGTGTGAGGTCTCCCCTCTCACAGGAGGAACGGGCATCACCTGGGCACCAGCAATGCAAGCTTCACTCACTGGCAGGTAGAATTGTCACTGCATGTGTATCTGAGTGCATGTCTCGCTCAAACACACTCACAAATGCACACATACACATATGTCCTTGGGCACCAGCAATGCAAGCTTCACTCACTGGCAGGTAGAATTGTCACTGCATGTGTAGCTCAGTGCATGTCTCGCTCAAACACATTCACAAATGCACACATACACAGATGTCCTTGGGTATTAGTGTGGGAGTTTCTGTACGCATGGTGCCGCAATGTGTGTTTGATGAGGGCATTGGTACCTGTCTGTGTACTCTCCTAATAATAATAAGAATAATAGGAAGCTTGTAAAGCGTGCACCTACCTCCGACGGAGGTGTCCTGGCGCTAGGCAGACTGGCAAACGGGGAGTAGGTGAAAAGACTATGGCAGGCTAAACAGACAAGTTTTCAGCGCCTTCCTGAAGGTCAGCTCTGACTCCAGCAAGCGAAGGTGGGGAGGCATGGAGTTCCAGAGAGCGGCGGTTCGCACTGAGAATGAACATCCACCCAGCCTAGCCCTGGAGAACCGGGGAATCTTGAGCAGGTTCTGATGGTTGGATCTAAGCGCCCTCTCAAGTTGATAGTGCTGAAGTCCCTGTTTCAAGAAGCCAAGTCCTTGATTTCTAATGGCTCTAAAGGCAATAGACAGAGCCTTAAACTCAATTCTCCTTCTAACAGGTAGCCAGTGGAGGCTTCGCAGGTGAGGGGAAATGTGATGCCGGAAAGGAACATTCCTAATAAGTGTAGCATCTGCGTTCTGGATGACCTGCAATCTGTGGATCAAATAAGCCAGAAGACCGATATAAAGACTGTTAGAGTAGTAGAGCTGAGACGTAACCAGTGCATGGACCACCATCTTACGGCAATTCATTTGTAGAAGATGGAGAAATCTCCCAGGGCTCTCAGCTTCCAAAAGCAGGCTGAGGAGACTTGACCGATCTAGGCTTTAAATGACAAGGTTGTATCAAATTTGAAACCCAAGTTCCTGACAGACTGTACAGGAATTGGCGGAGGGTTGAGATCTGACAGCCACCATAGCTCGGAAGATAGAGGAGCAGATTGATTGAAAAACAATACCTCTGTCTTGTTGGCATTTAATTTCAAGCAGCAATTTGTCATCTAAGCTGCGATATTAGTCAGGCAGAGCTTAAACTTGACAAAGGCTGCCTCCGACTGTTCTCTGAAGGAGAACACCAGCTGGGTATCGTCAGCGTAGGATACCACTTTAACACCCCATTGTTCAACTACCTTCGCAAGGGGGGCCAGATAGACATTAAATAACGTCAGACTCAGAGCTGACCCCTGGGGAACCCCACACACAAGGGGTTTCACTGAGGAGATGTAAGGTCAAAGAAAGACCTGCTGAGATCTGCCTTCCAAAAATGACTGGAACCAGGCCTGCATGGTACCCCTAACTTCCAATTGCATAAGTCTCTCCAGCAGTATCCGATGAGACACAGTGTCGAAAGCTGCAGATAAGTCTAACAGCACGAGCATTGCAGAGTTGCCCTGATCTAATACTATCCATATAGTGTCCGCAACGTCCAACAGTGCTGTCTCCATGCTATATCCGGATCTAAAGCCAGATTGGGAGTCATGCAGGCAATTGTTGGATTCCAAGAAGTTGGAGAGTTGCTTCTGGACTTCTTTCTCCAGAATTTTGGCAGAAGCAGATAGTAGGGAGATCGGCCTAAAATTCTTGAGTTCAGCTGGATCGGCATCAGGTTTCTTCAGGATGGGCAATACCTGAGCCGATTTCCAGGCAGCGGGATAGATGCCCATAGTCAAGGAAGAATTCCAGATTAGATTTAGAAAGGGGTTCAACCAAGGGGCTAGTACTTTATGGAAATTCGCCAGGCATGGGTCCCCTGAGAACCTGATTTACACTTAACTAGCTCTATCCGAGAGGCAACCAGGCAAAGCGGATCTGCAGGGGGGTCTAGTAGAGCAGGAAGCTCAACCGGAGTGAAAGAGGTGAATTTTCTCCAGGAAGAAGGTTGATAAATCCTCACACATGGTAATTGAAGGGGCAATAGTGCTGTCCAGAGCCTTAGGCCTGCGTGTACAAGTGCACCAAATATCTCACTGACTCTGCCCAGCCGTACCATTCTGTCAGTGGTGTAGCTGGTATGTATGTGTCTGACTCTTCCTCAACCCTACATGCCTGCTGAGCTGTGCCTGAAGTGACTGCTTGGAAGAGGTAAGTCTTGCATCTACGTGGTTGTACCTAAGCTCTATCGACCTTTCACAGGTGTGCCTGGCATGCCACTGACCCTCCAACAGCTCTGTAGTCTGTGAGGGGTGCACCTGACATGTGGCTGTCACTGTGCCTGCCTACAAGCCCGTCAGAGAAATGAATAGCGTGTGTTTTCCTTCTCAGCCCCATCTACTTGTCAGTGTCATCTGATATGTGACTGACTTCTCGAAACCAGCCTTCCAGATGCATGTCTTTCAAGTGACAGACCCTGTCCCAGCCCTACTGGCCTTTCATATGCAGTTCAACAAGAAACTGACTCTGTCCCAGCCCTACTGGCCTTTCATATGCAGTTCAACAAGTAACTGACTGTCCCAGCCATTAGGATGCATGCTTAACGTGGTTGATGCTGCTTGACTCCTACTGTCCTTTCGGAGGTGGTCCTGGCATCGACAGACGGACCATACCCAAGACCTATGTGTACATAGAGTGTGACTGCCTCTTCCCCAACTCTACTGCCCTGACAGCCCATACAACTGACTGACTCTGTCCTGACCCTGCTGGCCTCTACAGAGGTACGTCTGGCATCTAACTGACACTGGTCCATCCCTATGGACAGCACAGAGCAAGGAGAACAATGAGAGAGCCAGTATCAGACATTCAAGCGTTTTGTGACCCCCAGCCCCCACACCACACACACACACACGTTTAAAAAGCACTAAAAATAGCGAAAATAAAGAAGACACCCTCCCTAAGTCAAGTCATTTCCTAGACATACCAATGCCTTTTGCTAACTGTGCAATCGCAATACAACATGTTTAATGCATCACAGTTAAAATCAACCAATGGCCGATGAACGTGATGAATGGCACTTACAATCAACCAATGACGGAGCTCAAAATATATATACCAAGACCAGGATTCCCCTCTCTGTATACATTACATTTGATCTTTAGGACTTCTAAGACCGCCTGCCAGACCTAAAAATGGCAAGAAAGTGGATAAGGAGGCCATGAAGTAAACACTTACCTTAGACACTAAAATACAGATACCAAATGGGTTGTCGCGACACAATGTCATATGATGGATGCTCATCGATACTTCAATCCCCAGGTACCTTAACTCACTATTACCTCAACGCTGCTACTTCTTCGAGACTTTCACTGCGACTAGGTAGGTTTACTGCTCTAAAATGAGTACTAGTCTAACTTGGTGCAGGAGACGTATATATATATATCACTGAAAAAACCATAGGTTTCACACATGTTATAGTTAGTGGAAATTTTACTGATAAAAAACCAATGAAATTGCCCCGTTATAGTTAGCGCAGGCAACTATAACTCACGCGACCGCAATCCTCTGCTGATGCTAATACTGTATTTAGACACTTATTTGCCCATGTCTTCTTCCATACATTTTTAGCTATACATATATTACAAATATTTTTTTTTCATAAAGACACATATGTCATCAGCAGAGGATTGCGGTCGCGTGAGTTATAGTTGCCTGCGCTAACTATAACGGGGCAATTTCATTGGTTTTTTATCAGTAAAATTTCCACTAACTATAACATGTGTGAAACCTATGGTTTTTTCAGTGAATTTGCAAGGTTTTTTAAATGCTAATTCCTAACTATAACGTGTGTGAAACCTATGGTTTTTTCAGTGAATTAGTACGGTTTTTTAAATGCTAAGTTTTTTTCCCTTATAATAAGCCCTGTACATTTGGTGGCCTACGGCCACCAAAAGCACAGGGGGTGGGGTAAGTGTGGATAGTGTTTTTTTCCATTGTAATAAGCCCAGCACATTTGGTGGCCTTCGGCCACCAAAAGCACAGGGGGTGGGGTAAGTGTGGATAGTGTTTTTTTTATTTTTATTTTTTTACCGTACGCTTACCGTAAGCGTACGGTAAGCGTACCCCGCGAAATTGCCGAAAAAAAAATAAAACCGTTTTTGCACTTGGGGGATGTTTGGGGACTCCCTCAACATGACTATGTGGGAGGGAGTTGTCAAAACAGCCCCTTTACATGTTTTTGGGCTTCCGATTTTAAAAATCTCTCTCAGTGCGAGAGACAAAATGGCGGCCGCCGCTTCCTGGTTTCGGCCGATTCGAATGTTTACTAAGATCTAAGAGCCAATCAGAATCGCGCTCGCGCACGCCACCGTACGCTTACCGTAAGCGTACGGTAAGCGTACCGTAAGCTGGCTCAGATATATATATTGATTTAAAGGCTATTTTCTCAGAATCTACTGAACAGATTTACACCAAACCTACAAAAGGCACTTCCTTGACCTAGGGACTACCTCTCTGCCAAATTTTGAGTAATTCTGTTCAGCCATTCGGGCTGTAGCTCGTTCTAAAGGTCCTATGGAAAAATGCATGGGAAAAACGCGTTTTGGGACCCCCCTTTTATCTCAGCCCCCGCTTGACGAATCCCCCCGAGACTTTCAGGGTAGGAGCGGAGCGTAGCGCCCCACCTATTTTGAGAAATTCGCGAGGATTCGTCGACCGGCGCCAAAGTTATTCAAAATAGAATGTTGAGGTTTTCCTATGGAAACGTGGTCCTAACTATAACTACCTACTGGCTATCGCCAGTAGGTAATACATCAGTCGATGTAATTGTTGGTGAGGGTCAAGAAGGGTCGGCTTTAGCACTGGTGGCGCCTGGTACAACAATCTTTTTTTGGTGCCCCCTCCCCCATTTCCTCCTTCTCCATGAATTCCCTCACTACCACTCTCCAACAGTGCACCTCATCTCTCCATAGCCTCTCTCTGACATACATTTCATTTTGTATACTGCTACTCATAGTTGACTCACACTCAGTTCTGTGATCTGCATGATACACATTCTTTGCAGCAGGCACATTAACCCTCCGGGCTACTTTAGACTGAATCAAAGCTGAGACTAGACAAAATCCCGATCTCTCACCAGTAGGAACATTAATCACCAGAGTTATCTTGACATCAGCGCCCCGCATGAACACCCCCAGCACCGAAGTCAGCGCCAGGTGCGACTGCACCGGTCGCACTGCCCTGTGGTCAAGTAATGGTAATGGTGAGGTAGAAGCAATGGTAATCAACATTCTATATGTCAAAGTCATTAAAGCAAATAGGATTAATTGTTTTCTAATAAGATATAGTTCTCAGCTTCAAATAATGTATTATAAACAAAGCAACAATTTTCAGTGAGCAGCAAAGCAAGATAGGATATCAAGTGGAAAAGCAAAAACAAACAGAAGCACACAAACAAAAACATAGCCACAGATAAAAAAGAACAGACTCAAATGTGCTTTTGCTTGAACGATTATATCGTAGGACAGGCTGTTTGTGTTACTGTAAAATTTCCCAAAAAAACACTTACCCACAGTTGTGAATAATCCGACAACAAAGTTCATATTTCTACCACCCACAATGGCGATTTCAATTTGGTTTTTACTTTTCTTTTCCTTCTTAGATTTCCAAGCAGCCCAAACCCCAGTTGCCATAGTCAGTACATAAAAGACAATCACGGCTACCAGACCTGGGATGTTGAGAGCCATTTTCTGCCACTCGCCCCAAGAGCTGATTCTCAGGCGATCAAGCTTCGGAGCCAAATTTCAAACACATATTAAAGTTTATGCAACCTTGTATTTTGCCTAGTCGGTGAAGGACGGAATTGTATGTAGCGCTGCGACTCCAGGTCTGCACTCCTCGGCTTCGGCACCCGCTCTAGGCTGTCCATCCCAGGCCACTGAAAGAGAAGAGCTTGGCATCCTAGGGGGCTGAAGTGCTGGTGCCTGTTCAACATGGAGGCGGGGCAAGACCTTTATGGGCTACTGGGTTCCATCCAAAATGCACTACAATGAGGGTCCTGTTGTGTGCTGGCTTCATCTGTGTGCTTCTAGCCACTCATGTGAATTCAACAGCTAGAAAGTCAAACTCGAAAGATTTGGAGCAACACTAAAGTTTGATGCCCAGATTTCTGGCCTCGTTTCTGGATATTTAACAGGTTCATACTGGAAAAGCAAAGCAATGTTTTGTCTGACTGCAAACACATTAACAAAGGCTGTACTAAAAGGGACAGCACATTCCGAATTATTGGCGCCAAACGAACAAAGAAATGCTGGTTATGTCCATCAGAAAGCATTCGGTTTAAAACACCAAGGGGCATATTTACAAGAAACTGACAGAGCGCGGTGTTACACCAAAATTGGTAATGCCACGCTCCGACAGTTTCAAGAAGCAGGGATGCGCCCTATTCACAACCCTAGGATGTATGACGTTACAACGCACACTATTACAACGCATGCACTTACAACGCATTTTTTACAACGCATAATCCATTACAACGCATGACATTACAACGCATGACACTACAACGCATTTTAAAAAAATACCTTTACAACGCACTACCATTACAACGCATACTACCTTTACAACGCATACCATTACAACGCATAATATTAAATTACATTTAAGGTAAGTATTAGATAGTATAGGGGTAAAAATTACTATTCTAACTCCAGGGGGTGCAAAAGTAGGGTAAGTGTTGGATAGTGTAGGGGTAAAAATTACTATTCTAACTCCAGGGGGTGCAACAGTAGGGTAAGTGTTGGATAGTGTAGGGGTAAAAATTACTATTCTAACTCCAGGGGGTGCAACAGTAGGGTAAGTGTTGGATAGTGTAGGGGTAAAAATTACTATTCTAACTCCAGGGGGTGCAACAGTAGGGAAAGTGTTGGATAGTATAGGGGTAAAAATTACTATTCTAACTCCAGGGGGTGCATCAGTAGGGTAAGTGTTGGATAGTATAGGGGTAAAAATTACTATTCTAACTCCAGGGGGTGCATCAGTAGGGTAAGTGTTGGATAGTATAGGGGTAAAAATTACTATTCTAACTCCAGGGGGTGCATCAGTAGGGAAAGTGTTGGATAGTATAGGGGTAAAAATTACTATTCTAACTCCAGGGGGTGCATCAGTAGGGAAAGTGTTGGATAGTATAGGGGTAAAAATTACTATTCTAACTCCAGGGGGTGCATCAGTAGGGTAAGTGTTGGATAGTATAGGGGTAAAAATTACTATTCTAACTCCAGGGGGTGCATCAGTAGGGTAAGTGTTGGATAGTATAGGGGTAAAAATTACTATTCTAACTCCAGGGGGTGCATCAGTAGGGTAAGTGTTGGATAGTATAGGGGTAAAAATTACTATTCTAACTCCAGGGGGTGCATCAGTAGGGTAAGTGTTGGATAGTATAGGGGTAAAAATTACTATTCTAACTCCAGGGGGTGCATCAGTAGGGTAAGTGTTGGATAGTATAGGGGTAAAAATTACTATTCTGACTCCAGGGGTGCATCAGTAGGGTAAGTGTTGGATAGTATAGTGTAATATTATGCGTTGTAATGGTATGCGTTGTAATGGTAGTATGCGTTGTAATGGAATGCGTTGTAATGGTAGTTTTTAAAAATGCGTTGTAGTGTCATGCGTTGTAATATCATGCGTTGTAATGGATTATGCGTTGTAAAAAATGCATTGTAATGGTAGTGCGTTGTAAAAGTTGCGTTGTAAAGGTTGTTCCCCCAACCCTAGCGCTGGCGTGAAAAAAACTGCCTAGCGCTCGCGCAGGCACCCTAGCGCCATTTTGCTAGGGTGCCTGCAGTGCAGGGGAAATTGTTTATGTACAAGAACGGACACATTCCTGCACATAAGCAATCTTTACAGACGATTTGCTCTATCTATGTGTGCTGCAGAGCAAAATACGAGGAGAAATAAAACATTTCTGCTTGTATGGCCTGCTTAAGACCAGGTATTCCCAGGAGGTATTTTTACAGCAAATGTTGCAGTGATATTATCAATGATGTCATAAAAGAAGTAATGAGTGATGTAATATGTGGGGTAATCAGCAGTGCATGGCCTGGGCCTTAGGGCACAAGTGGTAGTCTCTTGAGATAACTCTAACTATAGCTGCTGAATTTCTATGGTTTTGTGTGTGTACATTCTGATCCTAACTAAACTATAATGTCCCTGTAACTTTTATTTTTTTCCGGGAATTTCTAAAAAACTTTAAACACAGTGGGGGTTGGCCAGGCCCTGCAGCCAACCCCCGAATGCAGCCAATTCCATGGTTGGGGTTGACCACATGGCCTGCTGCCAGGCCCTACAGCTAAGCCCTATGGCCAGCCCCCGCATTCATTCAACCCAATGCCGTGGTCTTCAGTGGTGCGCGGGGTTGGCTCCAGGGCCTGGCATTGGCAGCACTATGGCCAGGCCCTACGGCCAACACCGACATTCAACCAACCCTACACTGCACATGGCCTTCAGGCCCTGTGGCCAACCCCCTAAAGGCAGCCAACCTGGGGGGAGCACGCAGACCCGCTCCTCGGGGAGTGATCGAGCCAGAGGACCCATCGCCCACCACATTCTTTTAGGGGAGTGGGGTACATTGTGAGCTCCCAAGGCCATGAAGGGTATGTGGAATGGTGCACCATAAACGTTTCTTATCCAAAGTCAATAGGAAAAAGAGTCCGGCAATATGTTCTTTTTAGTCATTTCCTTTATTAAGTAAACTCAAGTTCATTGCATCAATAAGAATCATCCAGCTAACGCATTTTGTTCAGTGGTTACTTGAACTTCGTAAGGGCTATTTAGGATAAGGGTCAGAATAGGAAGTCCAATATGATCCTAGGCCTCTTCAGTAGAGGGGTGTAGCACCTTTATGGCTGATGTATGCACCAATCGTCATAAACAGAGCTTGTGACTGTTGAAGTAATGGAGCCTCATATTTGGGCCACAAGTTTGATAGCCCGTAAAGAATGCGGTGTGAATGCAGCCGCAAGTCTTCACATGAACCTGATCAGAAGTCATGAGCTGTGTTTATGCCAACTGATGCAATGAAGTTAAGTATACTTAATAAATGAGATGACTAAAAAGAACATATTGCCGGAATCTTTTTCCTATTGACTTTGAATAAGAAACGTTTATGGTGCACCATTCCAAATACCCTTCATTTCTGTTCTGCGTTTGCAGTTGCACCTAATTACGGCAGGTGCAGAAACAGCTGTGCACATCTTTTGGATATAGAAGAAACGGTACGGTGCGACTCCTAAAGTCCACAGTTGTTGTGCTTTATTACAGCTCACAATGCCATAATTTGGTCCCAGGGACTCCATCTTCTGGGGCCAGGCCTTATTGTGAATGGGGAGGAAAGCATGAAGACCCCCTCCCTGGCAAAGTTTTGGCTGCGGGGACCCCATCTCTGGGGCCCGGCTATCTTTATAAGTGGGAAGGGGACATGCAGCCCCCGTCCCCGGGCCAATATTGAGCCAGGGACCCCATCCCAGAGGTCTCAAATTTAATTAATTGTGGAGTGGGGCTGCGCTCCCCTAGGCCAATTCCAGCCCCGGGAACCCCATCTCCCGGTGACTGACCATCTTCTGATGGGAGAGGGGGAAACGCAGCCTCCTCCCTAGGCCACTAGTGGCCCCGGGGACACCATTCCCTCGAAGCCTCATCTTTTAATAATTGGGGAAGGAGCACCATGTGGCTCCCCTCCCCAGGCCGATTTTGGCCCTGAGGGCCCCGGGAGATCAGATCAGATGTAGTAATGCCCAAACGGCCCTAGGCAGCTCCTTGTAATGTAATGTAATTTATATTTATAGAGCGCGTTCTCACCAACCGGTCTCTAAGCGCTTTCAGAGGGTGTACCTGTTAGTGTGGTGGGGGAAAGGTAGAGGTTACATGATGCCCCATGCTTCTGAGAAGAGAACTGTTTTCAGCTTTTTCCTAAAGAGGAGGAGGTTTCCTTCCTTCCGTAGGCAGACGATTCCACACCTGGGGGATGAATGTGGAAAAAGCTCTACCTCCGATGGTGGACCGATTGAATCAGGGGCAAACTAAAAGATTGGCCTCTGCTGAGCGGAGCACCCTGCTATGGACATAAAAGGCTAAGCGGTCTTTAATTTTTTCAATTATCAACTAAGCTTTATTCGATTTTCAGATCAAAATCATAAAAGCATACATTAAAAAGTGCAATAAACATTAAGTACAGTTAAAACAGTCACCTAGGTTGGAAGTATTGTTAAAATATCTGTCATGTGTAAATTGTATAAGTTCATTTAAAAAGAAGCTAATATTCCTAAAGAACAACAAAGTCTAAAATATAGGGTTGGTACTCATAGTAATTGCATTGAGTTCCGAAACCTGATGACCAGTTTTAAAAAGCTAGATACAGCATAAATAACAGATTCATTTTCTAGCTGTAGTAACCTGGTTATAGCTAATCTACACGTGCGAATACCCCATGCCTTTAAAATTGGTTTCAGAAAAGCCCCCCTTGGCGCCTGATAAAATTTACAAAATAAAACACAGTGAATATTTTATTGAGCAGAAATGTCATCACATGGGCATACTAAAATTTCGTTTGACCAATTATTACAATCTGGAAAGGTGGTCAGACGAAAAAAAATGCCTAGTCTAAAACGGGTCAATAGCATTCGAGCATAGCAGCTTGACTGAGTTGAAAGGTACCCTTGAAGCCCTTCATGAACAGTGATTTGCTGATATCCAATGACTGCGGTTTTAGTTTTTTCCAGGTCCCACCTAATATTAGTTAGATGGGTGAGGGCCAGCTTTTTTAGCGTCTTTCTGGACACCGTTTCCATACTTGATGGCCTCACAAAATATTCTGGGTGTCCGAGCTCAGTTAACATGTTCTTTACATAGGTGAGCCATTGATATTACTTATTCCATCGAGTTTAAGACAGTCAGTGATTAAATCTCTGTTTAATGAAGTCTCAGGGGGGACCCATATCTTGTGCCACAGTAATGTGGGCGCAATTTTGATGACATCTGAAATGTATGATAGACCCAGCTCAATATGTACAATGTAGGTGGCTGATGATTTGGGGGCCCCTAATAGATAGCAAAGGAACTGATTTTCAGTTTTTTGTATCAGTTGTGGATATTCAATACCCCAGAGGCCAGACCCATAAGTGGCTGTAGAGATGCATTTTGCCTTATAAATTGAAATCAGTTCTTTCAAAGGTCTGCCCCCTAGTTTGGCCGCAAAATTTTTCAGAGCGCATATTGCCCGGGTAAAAGCTAAATGTCTGGCATTCAGTGCTGCATGCCAGTTACCCTTCCTATCAAAATGTATTCCGAGGTAGGAAAATCGATCCGTGGTCTCGATCCTCCTGCCATCAAGGAAGATTGGACAGGGTGCTTTCTTTGTCCCGGGGCCACATGCCATGGTGTATGTTTTTGTGGTATTGACTTTTAACCCTCTGTCTCTCATGTAATTAGCGAATTTCAGGACGGCCCTCTGTAGGCCAATCCTAGTTCGAGACATGATAGCGGCATCATCAGCGTATAAAAATAGTGGCGCTGATGTTCCCAGGATAGTTGGGTAATCGTACTGTGACTCCCTTAGGTGTTGACCGATGGAATTTATATATAGGGTGAAGAGAAGGGGTGCTAAGATGCACCCCTGTCGCACCCCTCTCCTGATGGGAAACTTGTCAGAGCACTCGCCCATATTGCCATAGCGTACCCTGGCACCTGCATCCCTATATAGTGCTTTAATAAATCGGAGAATATTGAAATCTATACCCATTTCAGTTAATGTGGACCATAGTTTCTCGTGGTCCACACAATCAAAAGCGGAATTCAGGTCCACAAAGGTAACAGAGAGGTTTCCCTTTTTGGCCTGAGTATACTTAGATAAAACTAAGGCCAAATTTAGTCCCTGCTCTATTGTACCTTTACCCGATCTGAATCCATACTGTAGATTTGAGACTACGTCATTCTCTTCTGCCCATAGTTGTATCCTATTTAAAATTATCCGTCCGGCTACCTGCATTAATGCATCGAGTAATGATATTGGCCGGTAACAGGTAGGGTCGTTTCTGTCTCCTCTTTTAAAAATTGGGACGACTATAGCTTCAGACCAGGACGATAAAAACCCATGTTGGTTTGAGTGGTTTAAAACATTTGTTAACATGGGAGCCCAAAGATCAATCTCAGCTTTGTAGACGTCTATTGGGACTCCGTCCGGGCCCGGTGCTTTACCTGAAGGGTTTTCTTTGATTGCCTTAATGACCTCCTTACAATTAAAAATAATACCTAGCGGGAATGTATTTGATGAGTTTGTAATATGTTGGGTGCCCGTCTCATCAGTCATGGGATTGACGGGGTCAGAGGGATTAACTTTGTCATACAAGTGTTTAAAATGGTTGACCCAGATTTCCCCGTTGATGGCTATGTCTATAATGTCTGTCTGTTTATTCTGTAAATAAGGAGCACTTACCGCTTTCCAAAAAGCGGTATTGTCCTTGGATTTTGAGGCTTCATACAGGGCAGACCAAGCCTCTTTCCTCAGAGATACTTTCCTAATTTTAACAGCCGACTGGTACAGCTTTCTAGCTTGGCGAATCTCCACGGAGCATTTTGGTGTTGCATGCAATGCCCTTTTTAGGGCTGTGAGTGCTTTTGTACAGCTGTTGTCAAACCAACCGTGGGGGCTATTTGAGTTTGGTCGATACTCCCTGGTTAGAAGCTTTTTCAGTTCCAGTTGTATTTTTAAAAACGAGCCCATAATTTTTGGTGACTCCTCAGTTTCTGACAGACAAATGAGCATATCTTCCTGGGTTGTTAATGCTAAATTATATAGAAATCCTACAGGGTCTACCCTGTCCCATTTTATGGAATAACCATTTTTAGTAGCTAGGTTAATGGTGGGTTGGTATATAAATTTATCCACTGAGGTCTGTTGGCACCCTTTAATTTTTAAATTAAAAGAGATTGGGTAGTGATCGCTAAAAACAGCATCAAGTGTTTCCCATGTTAGTACTAACCCTGCATGAGTTGTGGATAAAAGAGTAAAATCAATTGTTGAGTTGCACCCCCGCCCGTGAAAAGTTGGCTGAAACGGAATATTTGGAGTGCATAACTCGTTAATATAAGACAAATTAAAATGGAAGATCATATTATTAAACATATTTCCTGGGTTCGAATGGGTGAAATGGGTGGCATTGTCATGCTTATGTTCACCGAGGCCACAAATACCCTTAGAACCATTAGGGCAGACAGTACAATTAAAATCACCCAGCCAAATCAAAACCATCTCACCTTCGATCTGGTCCTTAAGAGTATTAACACTGTGCAAAAGTTTATCAATTACATTTTCTAAAATGTTTATTGGCACATTATTATAGAAATGTATTAGGGTCAGATTCTTTCATTTGTTGCCTCTTGGGTTTTAATTCCCTTGTCCCAGTTTTTGTTCCCATCCCTACCTAGGCATGCATTTCTATGCTGGTCATTGGGGGCCACAGAGGTAGTTACATGAAAGTGGCCCTCCGAATTATTCCTCGTCTGTCAGTCCAAATCGTCTAAACCTGTTAGTGCCTCAAAGTGATTGGCTAGAGGAATGGACCATTGTGGGTACTGGGCTGTGTTTTGTAAACTGTGTTTTGTAAACTGTGATGTTGGTAGGGGAAGGGCCTATCTACATGTGATGATAATGGATAAGGGTCTACCCAATGACTGGATAACCTAGAGGGTTGGGCTAGAGGGGTATATCTAGAGTTCTTGCAAGTCTCACGGGTTGATCTATTGTTACGGGGGATCAAGAGAGATTGAAGGTAAAAGTAGCTCAGATCACGGGTTGATATTCCTCCTCCTCCTCTCTCCAGGTACCAATCTACTATATGGGTAACTACCCTTCGGTCCTTGAAGTTAATGATTAAGATGTCCCCCTCTATATCTTTGGGTCTATGCCCTACCCAGGCTAGTCTTCTCACAAATAGAATTTCACCATTTATGTTAGGGGGCAGAGGTCTATTTTTTCTTAACCAGTAAATTACTTTATTTTTAAGTTCTTTAAACCCCTCCGTCTTCCCTGCTGTCAACTCTGGGACTCCTGTAAGTACTATAACATATGGAGCCGCCTCAGGTGGCAGATCTATATGCTGACCCATTCCTTTTGTGTTCCTATGCGGGGGATGTGCCCTAGTGGTGGTTACGCTTTTAATTCCTTGTGTATTCAGGTGTGCTGATGGTCTCGCCGCCCCTGTTGTGGTAGGCTCACTGACAGTGTTGACCGGGACCAATGTGCTATCTGTAGATGGCGGTAAGGTGTCCCCAGTAGTAGTGGAATTAAAGAGTTTCTGACCACAAGTGGTATGAGGTTGGATGTGAGTAGCCAGTTCCTTCAATAATTTACTATTAGATGAGGATACTTCCGCTAAAGTGTCCAATTGTTCACTCAGTTTCTTAACTCTCTCAAAAAGGAGCAATAGTAGGGATTTTACTAGATGTTCTATATTCTCTACTAGGCCCTGGGTCAGGACAGACATAGGGGGTGCTTGGATGTTTTTAGCCTTTAAAGGGCTTATGCGTGATCTAGGTGTTTTAGCGCGTCTGCCTTTAGTCCCCTCCCCACCCCGCTTTCTCTTTGATGTGACCCCTAACCCTGATAATTTATATGGGATACAGTTTTTCTTGTTCCTAGGTTTAGGGTTAGGTAGCAAAATTGGTGAGGACTGCTCCAAAATAGATTCTAAGGAAGGATCCAAGTTTACAGTGATGATATCGGCCCCCCTAAAAGATTCTATAGTTGGCGACCGATCTTGTAAAAGTAGAGGAAAACCGGAGTCACTATTTAGATTTTTTTCAGTGAGTTGTATAGGTGGAGAGATCGCTGTTTGAATAGAACCCAGAGGTGAGCGTTTGTTAAGCTGAAGGTCTGAGGACATGAGACGTTCGGTAACAGCTATCTCGTGATCTAATTTCAAGGCAGCCTTAGTCAGGAAGTGAACTAGCGTCCCTCTAAGGTTTCCTCCCACCAATGAATTCCTGCCTTTACTTAAACGTGTCGTCAATTTTTCAGACATTATGTCCACGCAGCTTACAAAAGATCAATAATATGAAAATGCAATAGCAAATGTCAGTTCAATTGTCAGTCCCAATCACAGGGCAAGAGTCTTACTTCATGTCACGGAGGAAGAAACCAAGAGGTATAGCCCGGCCCGGTCTCGTCTGGCCCCGACCGGCCACAGACGGTCCCGCCCTTGTCCCGGGCTTCTCCCGGCGCAACCCGCGCGCGATCCCGCGACGCGGGGGCTGCAGGCAATTTGTATCTCCTCCGGGGGCGGGAAAGCTCGTGGGCGGCTCTTCGCCGCTAGGCAGCCTGGATGATGCAGTTCCCCTCTCTGCGGCCGTGAGTCTTCAATGCGGCGGCGGGAGGACTGCGGGCAAGGGACAGCAGGAGCTGTCAGCAGAACAAGTAGTGAGGCCAGCGGTCAATGGGAGACCCGGTAATCAAACAGCAGCAGCACCCGCTCCACCGGGGCTGCAGGCAATTTGTATCTCCTCCGGGGGCGGGAAAGCTCGTGGGCGGCTCTTCGCCGCTAGGCAGCCTGGATGATGCAGTCCCCCTCTCTGCGGCCGTGAGTCTTCAATGCGGCGGCGGGAGGACTGCGGGCAAGGGACAGCAGGAGCTGTCAGCAGAACAAGTAGTGAGGCCAGCGGTCAATGGGAGACCCGGTAATCAAACAGCAGCAGCACCCGCTCCACCGGGGCTGCAGGCAATTTGTATCTCCTCCGGGGGCGGGAAAGCTCGTGGGCGGCTCTTCGCCGCTAGGCAGCCTGGATGATGCAGTCCCCCTCTCTGCGGCCGTGAGTCTTCAATGCGGCGGCGGGAGGACTGCGGGCAAGGGACAGCAGGAGCTGTCAGCAGAACAAGTAGTGAGGCCAGCGGTCAATGGGAGACCCGGTAATCAAACAGCAGCAGCGGTCTTTAATATACCTTGGTGCTTGGCCGTACATAGATTTATGTACGATACAGAGAGCTTTGAACTTGATTCTCTGTTTAACCGGCAGCCAGTGTAGCTTGTGTAGCAAGGGGGTGGCGTGGGCCTGCCTTGGCAGTCTGTAGATGAGTCTAGCTGCGTTATTCATGACAACCTGCAGTCTGGCCAAGAGTTGCTGCGGGCGGCCGATATAGAGGGTGTTGCCATAGTCTAGACGCGACAGTATCATTGCCGTGACTGCCAGTCTGAGGGTAGGTGAGGTAAGAAGGGGGGGCAGTTTGCGCAATTGTCTCAGCAGGCCCACACAGGTGCCCACAACTGTCGATGCCTGCTGAATCATGGATAGTTTGGCATCAATATTGATACCCAGGCATTTTACCACCCTAGCTGGTTCCGGAAAAGAACCAAGTTCTTGCGGCCAAAAGAGATCATTCCAAGGATTGGACTCTGTGGTGACGGCCAGGACCTCTGTCTTGTCAGGATTAATTTTAAGAGAGTTGGCCGACATCCAATTGATTGTGAATTTTAAAATGTTTTGCATCCTTAAGTAGGCCGTCGGTGAACTATCAATCTGGATGATGATCTCTGTGTCATCAGCATAGTTGTGGATCCGGCACTCCATCTGGTTTAAGACAGATATCAAGGGTTGGAGGTAGGCATTAAAAAGAAGAGGTGAAAGTGCCGAGCCCTGGGGTACCCCATTTGTGAGAGAGCCTGGCTTGGATACCAGGTCCGCTAATTGGATTTTTTGTGAGCGGTCTTTAAGGAAGGAGGTAATCCAAGCCAGGGCCGTGCCCTGGATTCCTAGATCCGAGATCCGCGACAAAAGTCGGTCATGATTGACTGTGTCGAATGCCGTGGATAGGTCCAGCAAAACCAGGGCACATGGCATCTTTTTGTCTGCCCTCAATCTCAGTTCATCCAACACGGAAAGCATGACCAATTCCATGCTGTGGTTGGCTCTGAACCCTGCCTGATTCGCTTCCAAAAGGTTATTGTCTTCTAGATGGCATACGAGGGAGAACAGTACATGCTGTTCCAGTACTTTTGCAAGAAACGGCAGCTGTGATATTGGCCTAAAATTTTTTACATTCTTGACATCTGCTCCGGGTTTCTTTAAGAACGGGATAACACGGACCTCCTTGAAATTGGCTGGGACCGGTTGAGAAGTGAAAGCACCTCGCCAACAATTCCAGGGAAGGCCATCTTGAAGATCTTAGGTGGGTAGGGATCAGCCGGTGAACCAGATTTCACCCAGCCAACTAGGAGTGACAGAGACTCCTTAGTGAGTAGTGGCAAAGTACTAAGAGGGTTGGCGAATGAGGGGGGTGTAAAGGTCAGTCCTGAGAGGTGTGGTAGGGTTGGGGTAGCATGGATTACTGTGAAGAGGTCCTCTATTTTTTTCATAAAAAAGACCTGGAATTTTTGGCAGTCTTCTTGACAGAAGGAGGGCGTCTGACCCTTATTTTTTCTCAACTCGTTCAAGATTTGAAAGATCTCCTTCTGAGGATTTGTTGCAGCCGCAATTCTACCTTCGTAGAATTCTGCCTTCCTTGACAGAATGGCCTTTTTAAAGGAGGCAAACCTTGACACATACTCTGCCCGGGCACAGGATTCATACTCTTTTCACCAGGCTCTTTCGCACTGGCGGAGGGTTTGTTTCATTTCCCTAAGTGCGTCATTGAACCAGGGAGCCCCTTTGCTTTTATCCTTAGTTCTTTTCCAGCGTTCAGGGGCAACTCTGTCTTTGGCGTTCCTGAGCTTTGTTGATAGGATGGAGCTAGTCAACATCTTGAACTGGCATCTCTTCTGGATCAGGAGCCATTGTATCTTCTTGAGGTGGTCTGTGATGTGGGACTGTCTGGGGAGGTTGAGGATGAGTCTTGCCGCTACGTTTTGTATTGTCTGTAGTCTGTTCAGGAGGTGTGAAGTGATCCCTACGTAGAGTGTGTTCCCATAGTCCAACCTGCTCGTGACGAGGGCCTGCGTGATGGTCCTCCTGGTGTTGACTGGGAGCTATCTGTAGATCTTGCAGAGCATGCGTAGGGTTTGGAAACAGGCAATAAAGCATTTCTGCCGTATGAACATCAACTCAGTATGGACACCTTACAATGAGAATCATTAGGTGTTGCTTCTGTGAATATGGATACTTTCTCAGGATAGATTGTCTTCAATTACAATAGTTCTTCTGGGGTAGGTGTCAATGTCCACTGAGGACATTGACACCTACCCCTGAGGTTGCGAGTGTGGTCTGTCGGGCGGAAAATGGACAGAGTTCAGCAGGTCATCATGTGTCATTCCATGGAGAAGTGTTGTTTCCAAAGATCAGGACGTCTGTCTTGTCTGTGTTGAGCTTGAGACAATTGTCTTTCATCCAGTCAGCGACATTCATCATACATCTGTGAAAGTTGGCTTTGGTGGTGGAGGGGTCTTCTGACAGCGAGAGTAGGAGCTGGGTGTCGTCGACATAGGAGATGATGTTGAGTCCATGCGATCAGACGGTGTTAGCTAGGGGGGTCAGGTACGCATTGAAGAGGGTGGGGCTGAGGTGCTGCAGGTGATCTTCTTGGGTTCAGAGGTGAACGGTGGGAGACAGATTCATTGGGTTCATTGGGTTCTTCTGGTGAGGTATGAGCAATCCACTTGAGGGTGTCTCCCTGGATTCTGATGTGGTAGAGTCTGTTGATCAGGATGTGATGGGTAACAGTGTCAAAGGCAGCTGACAGGTCCTGGAGGATGAGGGCTGCCATGTCACCGCCATCCAGGTGGGACCTGATGTTGTCGATGGCTGCAATCAGGGCTGACTCGGTGCTGTGGTTGTCTCAGAATCCAGATCAGGAGGGGTCCAGAAGGTTGTTGCGTTCTAGGTGTTCGGTGAGTTTTTGGTTGATTGCCTTCTTGAGGACCTTAGCTGGAAAGGGGAGCAGGGAGATGGGCTGGTAGTTCTTTGGGTTCTGCTGGGTCTGCAGATGGTTTCTTCAGGAGGAGTCTCACTTCAGAGTGTTTCCAGTCCTCAAGGAAGGAGGCTGAGGTGATGGAGGTGTTCTAAACTTTGTTGAGCTCGTCACCGATTGTCCTGTTCCTAAGTTTAAGACGTGGTGGGAGCCTGCGTCCATGGGTGTTCCTAAGTGCAATAAGTCCATGATGGAGATAGTGGCTTGAGTTCGCTTTCACCACCTCAGTTGTGAAACTCCTTTCTAACTTTATCTCCGGCAAATTCGAACTATTTACCATCACAATAGCATATCTTCCCAATAACACTTTCCTTTCCCACAAAACAGCCCAGATACGTCCATGCCAATCTCTTGCCATGCCTTGTCATGTCAATTCATACGGCACCACAGCGGATTCCTAAACTTTGTGACTTATCGGTCGGAGCGCAGGGCATATAATTTCGAACACATCTCTCAATCTGAGAGGGCACACTTGGCTTTTCTTTCAATGAGGCCGTACCTCAATAACCTTCATGCAAAAAAGACAACAATCTCTCTCTCAGGTCATAGAACAACCAACTGGCCTGCCCTGTACAAATCACTATTCATTGCCATTCCTTCTCACCCCACTATCTTTAAATTGCTCACCAATGTGTTCTTATTACTCACTTCCTTCATGCTTTCCTGATTTTTCCATGGCTTCCTTGATTTCTTCACCAGGCTCAATACCATCTATCCAAGCCTGCTCACATGTGGCAGCATTGCAGCCCTCTCCAAGATGCCACCAGCCAGTCCTTCTCATCCTCTCCCTTACCTTGGCTGTTGACTGTCAAATAGAATAAACAATTTGCATTAATAATATGGCATCCTGGCATGTATTTCAGTTTGAAGGAAAACTCCTATAAATAGCATAGGAGCTTCTCCAATCTGGGGATAGACTTGCTACCCCCTTTCATAGAGAATATCTCACCTGTACACATATGTTTCAAATATCATTCTATTATTATCGTTTTTAAATATTTCACCGCCCACCAACAGGCAAGAGGTTCCTTTTTTATTATATAAACTTTCAGTGCCCTTAAGTGTACAGGAGGCGAACAGCACCGTTCATTCTGTTCCCTCTCTCCCCTCCATCAACATGGAGGTCCCCCTTCCTGCACATAAACATTCATTTAAAAAAAATGCTGTTTTGCAAGTTCTATGTGTGCCGCATTAACCAGCACACATAGGGGCATATTCTCAAGGACTTATTGCCTAGTTATCGGCACTTTATCTCAGCCAAAGTGGTGATAAATGTATCGCCCCATTCACAAGCTGGTGCTAACAGCCGATATCACCAGTTTACCTGCGTTAGCAGCCGCAAAAAACATCGCCACAGATGACACCAGCAACTAACGCTAATGAGATGCAGAGTAGGCGTTCCCGTCCAAAAAGCCGCGACAACACCACTTCACAACATTCTCAACGACCAGCCAGATAGGCGATAAGATCACAAAACATGCAATAAGGCACATTAGCAGCAGGGATTTAACACCTGCTCTTACCTGGTGTCAAGTCGGACGACAACCTGCACCATAAAAGGGAGCCCAGCCCAGAGTCACGCCTGAAGAACAACAGATGCCATGGAGCTACTGATCATGCAGCTCAGACACCCAAGAGGGTCACAACACCTAACCCCACCACCCCGGGCACCCCTCACCCCCCCACTCCGCCGGACACAGATATTTCACATCAACTTTACGAAATCATGAACTCAATAACAACGTACTCTTGGAACTGATTGCCCAGGAAGCTGCGCTCGCATTCATGGACGAGTAGCTACGTTCCTGCAGCCACAACTGATTGTAACCCAGAGCACAGGTATGGTCACATATCCCACCAAAACAGTGGACATGTCTGCAATCGCCTGGACTCAGAATGCATGTGCGTGCACCTACGCGCATTGACACACACCTGTGCAAGGTGAGGCAGTCCCATGGGCGGAGCTGCACAGCGTCGTTGGCAACGTTCCTAAATCTGACATACTGCTGGAGGGAGAGAACACATATGGCAATGTAGTACTACATGTGACCTCCTTGGACCCTTTCACCTGCTCACTGTCAGCAGAGCAGACAGTCTGCGCAGTCCATTTGTACAGCACTATGCATATCCCATGGGCTGTGAGTCGTGTCCCCTGACAGGAGGCAATGAGCAGACGCCAAACATCACATGACTTGTCCAACAAGGCAAGTTGGGCTGAGACAGTTGCCATCCGTAATTATTGGTGTTCATTTTTGCCTGCCCATTTTTTGCATCTCTACATGTTCCTATGCTGCCTGTTAGTGTCTGAAGCATTGGTCTGCATGTTGTGGCCCCTGTCTTGCCCGTACTGACATGCACATGCTAATAAAGTCTAAGCAACTTCACTAGTGTCCAACTGTGATGAGTGTTGATTAGAATGACAGATCGTGTGCCTCAATGAGCATTGTCCGTACACAGGGAGGGACTGACTGATGCATTTCACATGGGGGTGAGTCCCTATTGACAGCTCCACCTCTGTGAGCCAGACATTGTGGTTGGAATAGTTGCTGGTAGACCTGAGCTCTTACGTGTCTTCAGCAATGTGAGTATGGTGTCAAACTTTTTGCCATGTGGATCAATGTGATCCATCAAAACAGGCTGTGTTAACACAGTTGAGTGTGAGTAGGTATGCAAAGAGATGTTCTGTTATCACATGTGATGGGGGACACTACTTTAGGGCTTGCTACCGAATGTGACATTTTTACACACAGCCCTATTTAAATCATGGACGTGCGGCTACGTTGTGGGGTTGCGAGACTGTTTCTTATGAGCAATAAGGCCACAGCTAGTTCACACCTTCACAGTCATCTAATTGGCCATGTGGGTCAGGGTCAAACATGCACATTGATACTTTCACGGCTTGACTACGCGAGCTCACTCTTGGCTGGGGCCAATCAGGCGGAAGTTATCCGGATGCAGCGAGTCCAAAATGCGGCGGCCAGAGCCTTGGTGGCTCTACCTAGATTTTGCTCCGCGAAGGAAACTATCCATAAGCTTCATTGGCTGCCCATGGCTCAAAGGATCGAGTTTAAGACTCTATGCCTCCTCTTTAAGATCCTTAAGCTGGCCTCCCCTCCGATCATAGAGCATCTTCTCATTTCTTATGTTCCCTCTCGCTGTTTGAGGTCATCTGGACAAAATCTAGCAGTAGTTCCACGGTTCAAGCGCTGCAGAGCGGGAGGGCGCTCCTTCCGCTTTCTGGTGGCTAGGCTTTGGAACTCGTTACCCGCTCATATCCGCGCCCTTGATGACCTGTTTATGTTCAGGAAGGCTATTAAAACGTATCTTTTTCCCTCTGGCTGCAGCTTTACTACATAGGTTATCATTCTTTTCGCTGCCCTTCGTTTTCCTTTCCGTTTTGTTGTTCTAGGTGTTCTTTATTCTGCCTGTCTGAGCGCCGGGACGCCCCTTTGCTGGGGCAGCTGTGCGCTATATAAGAACATATAACATAACATAACATTTCCCAGGGTGTACCTTTTAGTGCAATCAATGTTCCTACATTCATCCATACTTTTATACTTGATTGAACATAGACATGACACATCTGTGTGATTTTGAATGTTTTATTCACATTCTGTGGAGTGTCGGAGCTGGAGCAGTACATGGCCATGCACACCCCACATTACATGGTTGCCCAGTGGAGGGCCAACCAGAGTCCTTTGGGGAATGACAAGATGATCGGAAGAGGAAAAGTTCACTCCGCAGCCTGATTGCTGTGTTATTGGTAACCAGAGCAGATATGGCAGTCCATGTCGGGGTCCAGGTAAATGTCGCAGAGTGTTTCGGGGGACAGTGGAAGGTGTTGTTCCAGGGCATGATGCAGAGGGCTTAACCAGGCAGGAACATGCCATATGGTGGGGAGGAATGCTACAACCTCCTTCCTCACACAGTCATTACCATCAACATCTTACTCCTCTGATATGTCTTCTGTGTCCGGTGTGTCAGGTGTGTGTGGTGGTGTTATGGCTGCATCACTGGGTGCCACTGACACATCAGGGTGCGGAAGTGTTATGGCTGCATCACTGTGTGCCAATGACACATCAGGGGTCGGAGATGTGTGTGTCGAAGTTCCTGCAGCAGTCATCTGGGACAGGCCCTGTGGCAGCAATGGCAAGATAAGGATCTGCAGGGCATGAAAGATCCCAGCTACATCTCGCTGGTGTTCAGCCGTGGCAGCCATTCTTCCAGCCTGCATCCGCTCCATGTTCTCCATTGTCCTCTGCAGCTGTGCCAACTCTGTGCTGTCAATGCTGGAGCCTGTCTGACTAGACAGTTCTTGTATCCGAGTAATGGCTCCAGCGAGGTCAGCCAAGAATTGTTGTAGAGCATGGAACGGACTGTGGGTGGCCGTTAGGGACTGTAAGTGGTCCCTGATCGGACTTATACACCCACGTATGGCATCTAGTTTGGCTGCCATGAGGTCGAAACCCACCGTCACCTGTTCAGCCAGATCCTTCTGACAGTCTAACCCATGGCTCCTTCTGACAGTCTAACACACGGCATTGGAATCCCATGTGTCTTTCCGTGAGCCTCTGCTTTGCTGGATTCAGCACATGTGCATGGGTAGGTTGTGGGATTGGTGATAGGGAGGGGGGCCCCTTTGTGCACATAGTGGACGAGGGCCTACTTGGTGTTTCTATGTGTGCTGCAGTGTGCCAAGGGTATCAGGGACATGTTCCACGATCATTGTGGGTGTGCAGTGTGCTACACATAATTGTGCATGAGTGCCATTGTGCCCATCTCCCCCTGTCCCCTCAGTCCCTGGTCGTTACTCACCCTGTTGCTGTTGGGTCAGGTCATATCGAGCTGTGTCTGGACTCCCAAATCCTTCCACTGTCTCCACACTGATGACTGTGGCCATCATTTCCTCCAGATCACCCAGCTCCTCCTGTGGTGCAGGACTCCCACCTCCAGTCACCGTTGCTGCCTTCCTGTTGGCAGAGAGTTTCTGCTTGGTTTGGCTTTTCACATCATGCCAGCGCCTCTTGACCTCCTCCATTGACCTCCTCAATACTCCGACTGCATTCACGTTGTTCACGATGGACTGCCATATTTCCGTTTGTGTTGCCAATGACACAGTGGATGTGGCGAACAGTTGTTGGTAGTGTTCTATCACCTCCGTGACGATGATCCGATTTTCCTGCGGACTGAACCCCGTCTTCCTCTTCCTCTTCTACTTGTCCTTCCCTGAACACGGGGTTCCTGGCCGGTCCTCTGTGGGGCTTGTGGGGTTCAAGTCGTCCTCTGCACATGGTCCGGGTGCGTCCATGGTGCTACGCAATTTATTTTGATTTTGGTGTGGTTTTTTTGTTGCTTTTATAGTGCATTTTCCCGCATGATGCGTGGGAATTGCAGGCCTCTCGCTGGTTGTCGCTGATTTTTGTATGGCGATTTGGGGCATCTCAACTTTTTTCGCGTTTGTATTTCGCATTTTTTCGGCATCGCATTCATTTTTTCGCGGTCAATTGGTGCGTTATCGTGAGACTATCGCATGGGGCCGCCGGGTTGGGAATACACCGTTAACACAGTGTTATTTTGTTGTGATAGACTGCGATGTGCAGAGTTGCGTTACGCAAATTTTGCGATAATTATCACATGTTCTTGAGAATATCCCCCATAGAAGTTACAAAACGCCACTTAAAGATTGTTTCTGTGCAGGAAGGAGACCTTCCTGCACAGAAACAATCATTTCCCCCAACGCAGACACCCTTGCACTATGGTGCATGGGTGCCTGCATTGACGCTAGGCAGCTACATTTAACGCCAGCGCAGGGGGAAACGCAGGGCTGCTCCATATTCTTGAAAATATGGTGCAACCTTGCGTTTCTAAGTGAGGGAGCGTGTAGTTAGCCTTCTTGGGCTAACACGCTTCGCCACTTTATTGTAAATATGCCCCTGAGTATTTTACCATAGACCAGTGGGACCCTACATTTAAATTAGGTGTCTAAATGAATCACACACATCCAAGATAGGGAAAATCCTTATCCACACAGACTTCTTTCATTTAATGAATTCTAAATTATAATTAGACTAATACACATGACCAACAACGAAGGGGATGTAATAAAAGCGAGGTAGCGCTTACCCGGATTACCCGGAAGTGATTACATCCGGAAGAACGTATTGAAAATATATAGTACAGATAACCGACGTTAATGTCCCTTGTTGCCCCTATCAGCCTAGGCCTGATACCATATTTATAAGGCAAACACTTGCTGAACGCTTCACTGTTTGTTGGCGGCAAAACAATGCCCCCTTGCTCTGTGGGACACACCACTTGTTCCCTGTAAAAGGGATTATTGTAACAGACTCTGGCAGATACTGGGCATGGAAAAGATTACCTCAGCACTGCCGGGCCAAAGGCACAGATTCCCAAAGACATGGGGCCCGCCAAAACTACAGAGCATTGATCTGCCCCAGATCACTCGGGGCTCTTCGGCTAGTAGAGACAGGAACAGACCCCGACCGGGAAAAGTGTAAGGCAACGATTACAAAGTACTTGACAGATTGTCACTCTCACGGGAGGGAGGACGGTCTTTAGGGGGAGGGGAGAGTGGGACCAGGGGGCATATTATCAAGAAACGGCGCTAAAGCGGCGATAATGGGTTTAATAATATGCCCTTAAGAATTCCCATAGAAACCCATGTTCTGGTGTCAACATGGGCTTCTATTGGAATTCTCTGCGGCATATTATCAAGCCCATTATCGCCGCTTTAGAGGCAGTTTTCTGCCGCTAAAGCGGCGATAATTTTAACGCCGTGCTTGATAATATGCCCCTAGTTCTTTAAAAAAAAATCTTTCTTGCATTGCTGCCTTTCCAAAAGGCTAAACGATTTTAACTATAAAAACAGTGCCTCACGTAAGGTGTGAAATGTTGACAACGCGGAAGGTGAATCCTCTTCCAAAAAGTTGAAACCTCAGAGTTGTGTTCAACAGCCGCCTGGCCCTGGTAAGAAGTCTTAACCACTAGTGAGAAATTTCTGCTTATTGGATGCACTTATTTTCCAAGTTAAAAAGCGTTATAGCTGAGAACGATAGGGCTTCTATTGCATTGGCCATTCTTGGCTTCAGGCTCAACTACTGGTGTTTTTTTAGGTGCCACCAAGAAGGTAATGGGAGAGCGGCAGATGACGTAGAATCCTACAGCCTGGGATGTACTTGCTCCTTTGCTGTCTGTTAGACGGCGACCTCAGAGGAGCCCGGAAAGGGGTCCTGACTTCCCTGAGTCCCACCCGTGTAGTATTGTAGCCGGGCACTGGCGGGAGATTCCCCAGGGGGAGGAATCTCGCAACTAGGATCGTACTTCTGGCACCACACGACACAGAGAGACCACACTGGGTATTCTCAGAACAAGCTTTATCAAATAGGTATCACTGCAAATATGTACAAGGTGAGCCCGGGCTCAAGAGTCTCGGAAAGGTAGGGGGTAGCGGGACTGTCTCTGGTAACGGTTCAAAGCAGGGACGTATCCGGCGCACAGCTCACAATCCTCGAGCTGGGGGATACGTGGTCGGAGTTGGGGTCCGGCGGGACCGTGAGAGTCTGGGGGAGCCGCGAATCACTCAGCAGGGCTCAGGTACCAGTTCGGAGGTCTTACGTTCTTTAGGGAGCCGCGAGTCACTCAGCAGGGCTCAGGTACAAGTTCGGAGGTCTTACGATCTTCAGGGAGCCGCGAGTCACTCAGCAGGGCTCAGGTACAAGTTCGGAGGTCTTACGATCTTCAGGGAGCCGCGAGTCACTCAGCAGGGCTCAGGTACAAGTTTCGGAGGTCTTACGATCTTCAGGGAGCCGCGAGTCACTCAGCAGGGCTCAGGTGAGTTCCAGTTCCAGGAGCCGCGACCACGTCAGCAGGCTCTCGTTGTTCCAGCGTCGAATCTGTCGGACAGCCCCAGAGCACCCCTTGTTATAGTTCGACCCCTCTTTGATGTCCGGAGTCTGTGCAGGCAGGGGTCTTGTCACCTGGGGGTCGCTTGTCGGGATTTCCTGCTATAGTCTTTTGATCCTTTCAGGGCCGGGTCGGGAGGAGTCCCAGACACCCAGCAGGCACGGAGCCAGCCCGCAGGGAGGCCGGAGGGCCGATCGAAACCCATCGTCCCAGGGGAGTTAGAGGTGCGATAGAAACTGCTCCTCCCTCTCTCATCCCCTGGAAGCGTGATGTCCTCCAGCCGGAGTGGCGCCTCTAGGCCCGGGTCGCGCTGGGGCCGGGCGGCCATCTTGGTGCATGAAGTGGGCACGCGGGCCCGGGGTGGCCGAAAGGAGAGAGGCCAGGGACGGGGATGTCCGGGTCGGTGCATGTGTCCTGGTGGGGAGGTTCGGCTGGGCCGGGTGCTAGGGCTGTAGGTACCAGGTTTCGGTGGTGCGGGGGCCCGGAGGGCCATTCTACGAGGCCGGGTCCAACACGCGTCCCCCCCAGCTGAAAGCCGGAGAGAACTGCCCATCAGCTTGGGGGGTTCTCTTCGCTGAGGCGGAAGAACCGGGATAGGCCGTCAGCATTGGCGTGGTCCGTACCAGGGCGGTGTTCCACGGTGAAATCCATCCCCTGGAGGGAGATTGACCACCGCAGTAGCTTGGGGTTTTCTCCTCGCATCTGCATGAGCCAACGTAAGGGCCGATGGTCAGTTTGGACTCTGAAATGGGTGCCAAACAGGTAGGGTCGTAGCTTTTTGAGTGCCCAGACCACGGCAAAGGCTTCGCGCTCTATGGTGCTCCATCTTTGTTCTCGGGGCAACAGCCGCCGACTGAGGAAGGCGACGGGCTGGTCTAGGCCTTGGTCATTTACTTGGGACAGAACGGCCCCAATGCCATGCTCGGAGGCATCGGTCTGGACTATGAACTCCTTGGCGTAGTCGGGAGCCTGGAGGACGGGGGCAGTACACATGGCCCTTTTTAGGGCATCAAAAGCTTCCTGGCAGGCAGCCGTCCACTGCACTTTCTTTGGCTGTTTTTTAGACGTGAGTTCTGTGAGAGGGCCGACCAGGCTGCCATACCCCCGAATGAATCTTCGGTAGTAGCCCGTGAGTCCCAGAAAGGCTCGGACCTCCGTCTGGGTGGTGGGTGGTTCCCAGGCCAGGATGGCGTCGATCTTTGGCTGTAGAGGGGCGACCTGGCCACTCCCGACCTGGTGCCCCAAGTAGACCACGGATCCTTGCCCGATCTGGCACTTGCTGGCTTTTACTGTGAGGCCTGCCTGGCGCAGGGCGGTTAGCACCCTTCGGAGGTGCTGGAGGTGCTCACTCCACTCTGAACTGAAGACAGCGATGTCGTCCAGATATGCCGCGCTGAACTGTTCTAGCCCGGCCAGGACCCTATTCACCAGTCGCTGGAAAGTGGCCGGGGCATTTTTCATCCCGAAGGGCATTACGCGGAAGCGGTAGTGCCCATCGGGGGTGGAGAAAGCGGACCGCTCTTTGGCCCCTTCGGTGAGCGCAATCTGCCAGTATCCGCAGGTGAGGTCGAATGTGCTGAGGAACCGGGCTGCCCCTAGTCGGTCAATGAGTTCGTCGGCTCGTGGAATGGGGTGGGCATCGGCTCGGGTAACGTCATTGAGCCCCCGGTAGTCCACGCAGAATCGGAGCTCGGGGGCGACACCGGGGGCCGCTGCCTTCGGGACCAGGACCACGGGGCTGGCCCAGGGACTGTCAGAGGGCTCGATCACCCCCAGGGTCAACATCTTCGAGACTTCCGCTTGAATGCAGGACCGGACCCGGTCAGGAACCCGGTAGGCTCGGTGTCTCACCGGCGGGCTGTCCCGGGTGTCCACATCATGAACACACCAGTTGGTGACCCGGGGGGTCAGGGAGAAGAGGTCAGAAAATTGTCTTAGGAGCTGGCGGCAGTCCGCTTGTTGCTGGGCAGTGAGGGCTGGGGAGAGGTTCACTCCTTCCACGGAGCCATCCTGCTCCTTGACACACAGGAGGTCCGGGAGGGGATCCGACTCATCTTCGGCCCCGTCATCGGTGGCCAGCAGGAGGCTCAGTTCTGTCCGCTGGAAGTGAGGCTTGAGGCGGTTCACGTGCAGGACCCGGAGGGGATCCCGAGGCGACTGGACGTCCACCAAGTAGGTGACTTGGCTCTTCCTCTCGACCACTTTGTAGGGCCCAGTCCATCGGTCCTGGAGAGCGCCAGGCTTCACGGGGGCCATGACCCACACCTGCTGGCCCGGCTGGAACTCGACCAGAGTGGCATTCTGGTCGTACCAGCGCTTCATTTCTTCTTGACTCGCCTCCAGGTTGGCCTCGGCCAGTTCTCGGAACCTCCTGGTCTGGTTCCGGAGGGCCAGGACATATTGGAACACATCTCGGGGGGTGGTCTGGGGTGCTGCCTCCCACCCTTCCTTAACCAAACTGAGGGGACCTCGGACGGGGTGCCCATAGAGTAATTCAAACGGGCTGAACCCTAAGGACTTCTGGGGGACCTCCCGGTAAGCGAACAAGAGGCAGGGGAGCAGGACGTCCCACTTACGCCGGAGGGGCTCTTCTAGGCCAGCGATCATCCCTTTCAAAGTCCTATTAAACCTCTCTACTAGGCCGTTCCCTTGGGGATGGTACGGGGTGGTGAACTTATAGGACACCCCACATTGTTGCCATAGGGACGTCATATACCTGGATATAAAATGAGTGCCGCGATCGCTCACGACCTCGCGGGGGAAACCCACCCTGGAGAAGATCCCCATCAGGGCCCGGCCCACCACGGGGGCCGTAATGGTGCGCAGGGGAATAGCCTCTGGGTAGCGGGTGGCGTGGTCCACTAGGACCAAGATGAAACGGTGACCTTGGGAGGTGGGGGGGTCCAGTGGCCCCACGATGTCGATCCCGACTCGTTCGAAGGGGGTACTGACGACCGGGAAGGGTTGGAGGGGAGCCTTGCGCTTCCCCCCACTCTTCCCACTGGCTTGGCACGTGGGGCAGGACTTGCAGTGTGCCTCTACCGCTGCTTTCATCTTAGGCCAATAAAAATGGGTCACGAGACGGCTGTAGGTCTTGTCCTGACCCAGGTGACCGGCGAGGGGGACATCGTGGGCTAAGCCCAGGAGGAAATCCCGGAAGCGGAGAGGTACCACCAGTACCCGTCCGGATCCCAGCTCCACTGATTTCTGCTCACTATACAGGACGTTATTCTCCCAATAGATTCGGTGCGTTCCGGTCTGGTCACCTGCGGCTTGGCCCTCGGCCTGGCGCCGCAGCCCGACCAGGGAAGGACAGGTGGCTTGCTCCCGGCAAAATTCTTCTCGGGTGGGCCCGCCCTCGTGGCGCCACTGGGCCAACTCGGGTAGATCCCCCAACTCGGGGACCGGGGCGGGGTCGGATGGTGCGGGTTCGTCGCTGGCGACGGACCCTTCCGATGGGGGAACGGGAGGACCCTCGGCGGGGACGGTGCTGGCTACTTCGACCGGGGTGCTCTCGACTTCTCTCCGGGGAGTGAGTCGGGCTGTCATAGATCGGGTGGTGGCACACACCCACTCGGGGAGTCCCATCATTCCTAGGTGGGCCTTGCGCTCTACGTGCTTCCAGGGGGAACTCTCCAGGTCGTTCCCTAAGAGGCAGTCGACCGGCTGGGAGGTTCTTACGGCCACCTTGAGTTTGCCTATCACCCCTCCCCACTCAAATGGCACCAGGGCTACCTGACACATACTTTCCCTATTGTCTGCAGATATTACGGGGCAAAAGACATTGGGGAGGATCTGCTCCTCGGGAACTAGGTGCCTGAGGACACCGGTGATACTGGCCCCGGTGTCCCGCAGGGCCTCTACCTGATGGCCATTGATCTTGACGAGCTGCCCATATTTCTGTGTGTTGGAGGGTAGGAGGCTACCAGGGATCATTTCCCTATCTCCCAGGGATACTAGGGCCATAGCGGCGGGTTCCCACTCCTCGGCTTCCTCAACCTCCTCCCCCAGGGCTACGTTGGCTATCTGTCTCGCAGGGGGGACATGGGTGGCCATGGGGCACTCTGGGTCATTGGCGTAGTGCCCGGGTTTCTGGCAACGAAAACATGTGACGGTCACCCGGTGTCCCCGTCTCCCAGGGGGCCCTGTTACTGGTGGGGGGGCGCCGGGAAAGGTGGAGGTGGTGTCTTCGGGGGGCTAGGCTGGGACTCCCTCGGCCCTCCCTGGTTCCCTCCCCCTCTCTGGCGGGGTGGTCCCTGACTGGTTCGGGGGTACTCTCCTACCATGCCCCGGGAGACCCGGGTGTTGGTCCAGCGGTCGGCCTCCACGGCCAGCTTCCGGGGATCTGTGAGCTTGCTATCCAGCAGATGTTGACGTAGCTCTACGAAGCAGTTCGCAGCCAGATGTTCCCATAACATGAGGTCAGTGAGTTCGGCAAGGGTGGTGACCTTGCTGCCCTTGACCCACCCATCGAAGGCCCGACTAAAAAAGTTTACATACTCCACCCAGGTGGTGCCCGGGATCTTCCTGCAGTCCCGGAACCGTTGGCGGTACATTTCTGGGGTGAGGCCGTATCTTGTGAGGAGAGCCTCTTTCATGTGGCTGTAGGAGGTCTGCAGGGAGAGGGGTAGGTCGAGCAGGGTGTCCCTTCCTTCGCTCAGAAACCGTCCCCACAACCCCGCCCCCCAGTCCTTCTGTGGAATCCGATGGGAGGTCATGGCGACCTCGTAGGCCCGAAACCATTGCTGAATGTCATCGTTTTTATAATATTCTTTGACCACATCCTTGGGGATGTGGACCTTCTGTTCCGCTGGGGGGGCCGTCTCTCGGTTCCCCGAGGGCCTCCCGTCCTCATTTCGGGCCTTGAGCTCGAGTTCCTTTAAGCTCCGTTCGTGCTCCAGTTGGAGCTTTCTTCCTTCGTGCTCCCGTTGGAGCTTCTTTTCTTCCAGTTCGCCTTGTACACGCATTTGCTCTACTGCTAGCTTTTTCTCCGCTAACTTCAATTCGCCCTCGATTTTGAGTTTGGCTAACTCGAGTTCATGACTGCGGCTTCTCTCTCTGTCCGCGAGCTCTTCCGGGGATAGGCCCCCGTCTGGTACGATGCCTCGCACCTGATTGCTACTGTTTTCACTTTGGGGGGGTTCGGCTTCGTCGGGGTGCTCCCCCGTGCCTTCCGGGCGGGAGGCCCCGGTCTCCACCCAAGTTTTCAGTGCTTTCTGCAAGTCTTCCTTAGTGTTGAGGCCAGTGGTAGCGATTTTAAGTTCTTTGCAAAATTGTTTTAGCTCTTTGTGTGTGTATTCTTCCAGATGCTCCACCTGGAACACTCTGTTGGCGTTGGTTTCTGCGGAGCTCGTGGCGCTTCCTTCTGCCATCTTTGTTGGTCGTGCGTCCGTTGTTCACTGTACGATCTCTAGGTGATGGGCCCGAATCCCACCGCTGCCACCAATGTTAGACGGCGACCTCAGAGGAGCCCGGAAAGGGGTCCTGACTTCCCTGAGTCCCACCCGTGTAGTATTGTAGCCGGGCACTGGCGGGAGATTCCCCAGGGGGAGGAATCTCGCAACTAGGATCGTACTTCTGGCACCACACGACACAGAGAGACCACACTGGGTATTCTCAGAACAAGCTTTATCAAATAGGTATCACTGCAAATATGTACAAGGTGAGCCCGGGCTCAAGAGTCTCGGAAAGGTAGGGGGTAGCGGGACTGTCTCTGGTAACGGTTCAAAGCAGGGACGTATCCGGCGCACAGCTCACAATCCTCGAGCTGGGGGATACGTGGTCGGAGTTGGGGTCCGGCGGGACCGTGAGAGTCTGGGGGAGCCGCGAATCACTCAGCAGGGCTCAGGTACCAGTTCGGAGGTCTTACGTTCTTTAGGGAGCCGCGAGTCACTCAGCAGGGCTCAGGTACAAGTTCGGAGGTCTTACGATCTTCAGGGAGCCGCGAGTCACTCAGCAGGGCTCAGGTACAAGTTCGGAGGTCTTACGATCTTCAGGGAGCCGCGAGTCACTCAGCAGGGCTCAGGTACAAGTTTCGGAGGTCTTACGATCTTCAGGGAGCCGCGAGTCACTCAGCAGGGCTCAGGTGAGTTCCAGTTCCAGGAGCCGCGACCACGTCAGCAGGCTCTCGTTGTTCCAGCGTCGAATCTGTCGGACAGCCCCAGAGCACCCCTTGTTATAGTTCGACCCCTCTTTGATGTCCGGAGTCTGTGCAGGCAGGGGTCTTGTCACCTGGGGGTCGCTTGTCGGGATTTCCTGCTATAGTCTTTTGATCCTTTCAGGGCCGGGTCGGGAGGAGTCCCAGACACCCAGCAGGCACGGAGCCAGCCCGCAGGGAGGCCGGAGGGCCGATCGAAACCCATCGTCCCAGGGGAGTTAGAGGTGCGATAGAAACTGCTCCTCCCTCTCTCATCCCCTGGAAGTGTGATGTCCTCCAGCCGGAGTGGCGCCTCTAGGCCCGGGTCGCGCTGGGGCCGGGCGGCCATCTTGGTGCATGAAGTGGGCACGCGGGCCCGGGGTGGCCGAAAGGAGAGAGGCCAGGGACGGGGATGTCCGGGTCGGTGCGTGTGTCCTGGTGGGGAGGTTCGGCTGGGCCGGGTGCTGGGGCTGTAGGTACCAGGTTTCGGTGGTGCGGGGGCCCGGAGGGCCATTCTACGAGGCCGGGTCCAACACTGTCTGAAATGGCTTCCTATGGAGAACTGTGTCAGATGTTTTGTTGCAACCATAATTCATGAAACTATGGGGCACATTTATTCTCTTTTAGCGCAACAAATGTTGCTGCACTTGTTGCGCATGGCCTGAAAGTAGCACAGAGCCATATCTATTAACAAGCATTGGCAAATCTTAAAACAGCTTGCTTTTGGGGCCTACTAGCTTTACCAGTTGTTTAGGCATGCTGCACACCACCGTTGATGCTCTGCCGAATGGCTAAAGAATTTAAGAAAAAACACTTTTATTGCAGCTGACGGTGTCGTTTTGCAGGCATGCGCATCACACATGATGCAGCAACTTTTTTTTCTTTTCAGTTACTGATCCACGTTTGATCAGTAACTGAAAAGAAAAGCGGGAGGAGCAACACGGGGAGCACAGGTGGGGGCAGTCAGAAGCAACATGGTGGATGAGGGGCGGAAGCAACATGAGGGCACGGATGGGGGCCAAAGCAAAACAGGTGCTCGGTTGTGGGAAGCAACATGGGGGCACAAGTGAGGGGATCAATTGGGAGAAAGACAGCAATGTGGTGTTGGTGGGGAGAAAGCATACAGGTGAGAAGGCAACGCAGGGCTAGCAGGGGAGAAGTACAGAGAGGACCATGTGGTGGAGGGGGGGAAAGAAGTACTGGAGGGGCACTGCAGGAAAACACATGCACTCTTGTAGAATGTTCAAACAAAAAGTACTGCCTGGAAAAGCGAGTAGTGGAAGGAAACAGGGTGCGATTAACACATCTGATGCATAAGAAGCCAATTACAGTGACAATGAGGACGACCAATGGTAAGCTATAGGTGGGCTCTAAGCTCACTGTAGGCTAACAATGGGGAATATTCTCAAGAACGTGTGAAAATCATCGCCAAAATAGGTTAACGCAATTTTTCACATCGCTATCTATCGTGGGAAAATAACTCAGTGTTAACGTCGTATTCACAACACAGCAGTAACATGCGATAGTGTCCCAATAACGCGTCAAATGTCCGCTATAAAATTAACGGGACGGCGATAAAAATCTAAACCGGGGGGGGGGGGTGCGTGGCTAGCGACCGGCAAAGATGTTCGCAGCCTAAGAGAGCTCTGGTGACCACCTAGCATTCCCCGACAATACTGGCACTTATCCGGCATCTGCATCGTTGAGAAACGACGACGGGGACACAGTAGAGACTTAAGCGGCAGCAACCAAAGTTTTGACGAAAAGAACGCAAACGGAGCCACCGGAGACCTGGGGGAGGAGCCGAGGCCAAGACCCAGAAGCGGAGCCGGGACTTCAAGTGTCCTGAGTGGCGAGATCTCCTGATCACGCTGGGACCTCGGACGGAGTGTGGATGCGCGAAGCAGGAACAAAAGAAATGAAATTGAAGCCGTCCAGGACACCACCAGCGCTGAGGTACAGCGAGATTAAAAGCCCGCGCGGCTGCGAGATTGGAGCAGACGCCGCGGGGCAGAGCAACCGCATGAGCGCCCAGGGGGGGCTCATTGCATCGAAACAGAGCGGCGGCCGTGAAAAGGTGAGCGCTGGGGCCGCGTATTAAGAAGGGCACCGCAGTGGGAGGCTTACACATACTGCCCCAATCAGTTTGGCAGAGGTGGCCCGCGAGGACCAATATCGGCCGCAGAGTCATCAAAGCACCCCACAGCCGCAGTGCCTGATAGCCGAATCGGCGGTGCGGCCATAAAAGAAGCTGAAGGGCAGGGGTGCAGAGAGGGTACCCCGGCAGCACCAGACTGCCCCAGAGCAATGTGGCAGGCACAGCTGACAGACCGTGGGGGCCCCATACAAAGGCCAGCACGGCAATGAGTGGCTAAACTGGAGCTTTACTAACAGAGTGAGAAAATCGGCCCACTGGAAGAAGAATCGGCAGCGAGGCCACAGGGATGGTTCACTGAAAAGCAGAATAAAATGACTGGCCCAGCCTACTGAGCATTGAAACCCCTTCCAACCATTGCAGGTTAGATCCCAGCAGGAGGGAAGTAAACTGTGACCCAAGCGGTCTACTGCACACACATTATTCGGACCGGATTCGTTAGAAAACACCACGCGTACCCAACGAAGTAAGTCGCTGCCACTTAGAAATCTTTGTGACAAATTTGTATCACTATTGGTCGATACCTGAAGGATCAACTTTTTTTACAGATATCGGTATATGTAGAATCCACGCGCATTTCGTCTTTCTGACGTGTTTTGGAAGTACGATACTGTTACACGTGTCTTCTTTAGCATGATTGAATTAACCAACACTGGTTACACCGTGTGGTGATAAATACAGATGACCTCTGCATTTTAGATCGTATGCCTCCACACCACATAGCAATCGGACCCTCACGTTTCACGCACACGAACTAATCCATTACATCACTTTCATCCTCGGGCAAGTGACAAGCACCAAATCAATGATTTGAATCGCTAACGATCCAGTATTTTGTCTCCTTTTGAATCACTGTGTGAACCACACGTATCATAACAAACACGTATTCACATGACACATGGGTTTATCATCACTACTCGTTTATTAATTCTAAAGTTTTGCATTTTGCTGATACCCTGTTCCCTCATTTACAGCACACTGCCCCTGAGGAAGGGCTTGTAGGCCCAAAATGCATCGGGCACATAACACTTTGAATGAATATTAATTCAAAGGACCTTTATGCGTGTCCTAACAAATAAACAAAATTGATTGAAGATGAAGTTTGAGAATAATAAAAAGACATCCAAACCCAAAAGCATTCTGAAGATTTGTTTAAGATATAGAAACCCCGTGAAGGCCATTCTGGAGTGCAAAAGGGAGACATTCTTTGATGTTCATAGAGTGCGCTCACTGTCCAAGCAGTACAAGAACATACGATCACAGCGCTCCACCTTACTTTCTTAGGAGCAAAAATTAGATGCCAGCCATCAGGTGGAGCAGATGACAGATCACCCCCAATAATAGCTCAACACAGTCAGGAAGTAACAGGCACTGCCCCCCCCTTGCACCAATTGGAAAGGGTCTACCCTCCTTGGGCATGGGACGCCATGGGTGGCAGAGGACAGCAATCGGTGCAGAGTAACCGAATAGATAAGCATGCTTTTACCAAAGAGCAACAGGACACACCAGGCATGGCCCGAGCTCTGCCAACAACCAACAGCCAGCGAAACAAAAAGAGGTCACCTTGCAAGATGTGATGACCACCCTTCAACAAATGCAAACCTCCATAGGCACTATATCTTGCGACATAACGCTGCTCAGAGCGGATGTTTCCAAAATGAACACAAGAATGACAGAGGTTGAAACCACCACGGCGGCCCTATCGACGGACACGGCGATGCTGCAACGGCAAGTACATCACCTAGAGCTCGCGACCAAGCAGATGGCAGAGAAACTGGATGATCAGGAAGGGCGCTCGCGACGCAACAACGTTCGCTTGGTGAGAGTACCGGAGAGCGTCAAGGGGCCGGCACAAGATGTCTTCGTGGAAGAACTGGCCCAACACAGCTACCACCTCGTGGACTCTCAAAATTATTTTCGGTGGAAAGAGCCCACTGAGTACCGGGCGGGCGGGTGACCCAAGCCAGGAGCCCCCCCGTGACCTATTCTGGCACGAATATTCAACTTCTGAGACCGAGATGCGATCCTTCAGGCGGCTCGAGTCGCACCCCCCTTGCAGATAGATAACAGTGATGTGACATTGTACCCGGATTACACAGCAGCACTCACTAAGTAGCAATGGAATTTTCTGGATGTCAAACAAGAGCTACGTAACAGAGAACTTAAGTAGGCAATGCTCTTCCCGGCAAAGCTAAGAGTCAAAGCAGAAAGTAAGAGCTGGTACTTCACGGTGCCGGAGGAGGCACAAGACTGGCTGGAAGGATGTCGCCCAGCCAAGGGAAACAACAGACAAGGAGCAAAACAAAGGCAGCAACTCTCACAAACTGCCAAACCCAGGGAGACAAGGATTTCGACAGGAGCAAACACTGACGCAGGGGATGGAAGTGACGTAGAATGACGTTCTGGATGACATGCTCTGAGCCACGAGATCCTTCCAGGACGGCACTGCCACACTTGGGCAACAATTTTGCATCATGCTAGGACAACAACGACCTACAGACAGACAGTCCGGTCGGCAGAAGGATCTATGATCCTATAGACTGAAAGACAAACATTGTAGAGGCCATATGCTCGAAAACTACACCCCGGATCGGAAGGAAGCAAGGTGCAGATCGTACGCTCCAGACTACGAGGACACAATCGGGAGGGTGCGGGGGACATGGATTGACTCTCCCCCTTACGTAAGTACACAGTTATGGGACTAAAGCACTCTGCTGAGTTGGGTAGGCGGGTAGTTCTAAATCCGCTGTGCAGGGAGGCAGGGAGGGGGTGGAGGGTTGGGTTCAGTTAATTGAGTTCTTTTTAGTTGGGATTACAACTTTTATGTGTGGTGTTACAGCAAAGATCAGAACAGGTGACAACGTAGGAGACAAGTTCCAAACAGCCCAAGATAGACTGACCATAAATGATAATTATGACGGACACAAACCTAGAAGACAGTGACACTGCCCTACAGACACAGACCTCCCAAAGATCTGGCCCTCCATTGAGAGTGATTTCATGGAATGTGAATGGATCGGGAGACAAAATAAAACGAGGATTAGTATTACACTACCTTAGACGGAAAAATCCTGTGGTGGCACTCCTCCAGGAGTCTCACCTGCAGGGAACGACCGTTAAGGCCCTGGACAGGTGGGGCTTCAAAATGATAGTCCACTCCGATTTTACCTCCGGTTCCAGAGGGGTAGGGATCCTAATAAACAGACGTTTCCGTTTGATTGTAACCGGGTCACACAAGGACGATCAGGGAAGATTTGCTGCAATAACATGCCAATGGGACGGTAGACTATATAACGTCGTGTCAGTATATATACCGCCGACGCTACACCAGACTGCCTTTTCAGACCTAGGAAAATTCCTACTCACACTTCCCTATAGAGAACTAATTATGGGGGGCGACTTCAATGCCACCATGAATGCATCCATAGACCGACAGCCCCGTAGAGACCCAAGCGGGGCCATTCACAAATTAATAGAATTTGTAGACATGCTTGGCTTATTAGATGTATGGAGGACCAGATACCCGGCGGAACGGTAATACACATTTCACTCTGGAGTACATAATAGCCTCTCCAGACTTGACTACATCTTTACCTTAGCCACAGGAATGCTGGGAATGACAGAGATCAGGCATCTATCTAGGGGTATATCAGACCACTCACCAGTGCTCATTGCATATGCCCCATTTGCCCCACAAAACCAAAGATTGTTTCCAATTCGCCCAGGGTATCTCAAAAATTGTAAAATAAGCAAGACCTCATTAAGGCGACAAAGTGCTATTTTGAGGAAAATCAATAGTCGGTCCCCTCTCCAACGACCTTATGGGAGGCATACAAGACAGTACTTCGTGGACACGCAATCTCCTTAATTGTGGGACAGAAGAGGGAACGACAAAATCACATAGATAAGTTAGAACTGGAAGTCTCCTTGGCAGAGGCTGTACATGTGGCGGACACTACTGAAGAGATGACACACAGACTACACCTGGCACGGCAGGAGTATAAAGTTTACACGCAAGAGGAGGCCACAAGTAAGCTTACCAAAACACAACACACTGTCTACGAACATGGTGATAAAGCAGGTCGACTGCTGGCCTGGTTGGAAATGAAGGAAAAAGCGAGTAACTGGGTGACACAGATTAGATGACGGACGTTTAGTAACTGCACCGCAGCAAATCACTGAAGCGCTGGCGACACATTACAAGACAATATACACACCAATTGCCACTGTAACTAGGGAAGAAAATCTTGCATTTCTACAAGACATACGCATGCCTACCTTAGCTCCAGATGCAGCAGCAGCTCTGGATATCACACCGGAGGAACTTACACAGGCAATTAGATTGTTGCACACAGGGAAGGCGGTAGGACCCAACGGTATTCCGTTTGAATTCTATAAGCAAGCAGCTCCCCAACTTGTGCCTACTGGCCATGTACATAGATAGCTTAGAAAAAGGGACCCTGCCTAGGGACCAACGCCTTGCTACTCTAGTTGTGATACTGAAACCTGGTAAACCGGCACAGGAGTGTACATCCTACAGACTGATCTCCCTAATCAACGTGGAGGCAAAAATACTTGCTAAGACGCTGGCAACCAAACTGCAACCTCACTTATCCGCGGTGATCCATCCAGATCAGTCCGGATTTATGCCCAACTGTAATACAGCGCTCAATCTAAGAAGGTTGCATGGTGGGATGGAGCGTAGATCGACCATAGCAGAGGACGCAGCCATACTGTCGCTGGGTGCACGAATGGCATTCGACTTAGTGGAATGGCCCTTCCTTTTCACAGTCTTGAACATCTGGGATTCGGGCCAAAATGTTGTGCGTGGATCCAACTATTATATACTCGGCCAATGGCGCAGGTAGTAAGTAACGGCCATATATCAACCTAATTCCCACTGGGAAGAGGGACAAGGCAGGGCTGTCCATTATCGCCACTCCTGTTCCCAATAGTACTTGAACCTCTGGCAGCATGGATTAGGCAGGACCCAGTGATACGTGGGTTATGGTGGGCACTTGACTGGGAAGACCATATATCGCTTTATGCGGACGACATATTATTATACTTAACGTCCCCAGCACGCTCCATTAACTGCCTCTTAGATATATGCACGGCTTATGGGTGAGTTTCAGGGTACACCATCAATTGGGAAAAGTCACTTCTCTATATCCTACACGGGTCCCTGTCGCGGCTCCCACGAGGCTGTGCACTTCAGATAGCAACTGCTGGCTTTAAGTACCTCGGGATATTCGTAACGCATGACCATGCACAATTCACTGTACAAAACTTTACACAGACCTTGACGAGATTCAAAAGAGACGTCAAGCATTGGCGCACACTACCATTAACGCTACTGGGAAGGGCTGCCCTCTTCAAAATGATGGCACTTCCCAGGTTTCTTTATGCGCTACAGAATACACCGTTCCCTGTCCCCTCTACATACTTCACAGCGATAAATGCGGAAGTGACGACATTGCTCTGGGACGGGAAAACTCCCCGTATAGCTATGCACAAACTCACTAGAAGCTGGTATGACGGCAGGATTGCCCTTCCCGATATAAGAATATACTATTGGGCTTCCCAGTTTGTGGCTATTAACCAATGGCTCCATATCCCACAAGAGGACCCAGCGTTACGAAGGATAGACACCTCTTAGCCCCGTCAGGGATCATGGGGGCGCTTTACAACAAAATGACACTATACAACCTCACATGCCCAACGGCACACACGATCCACATATGGTTTGAGACGCAAAGGGTTTTGGGCTGGGAAGGGGTGGTTACACAAGCAATGCCTTTATGGAATACAAAGAGACTGGGGGTGCTGCGCAATACCAAAGGCTTTCACAGCTGGGATTTGATAGGAATATCGAAAGTCGAGGATCTGTGGAAGAAGGGGGAAGTGGTCAAGTTTGCCCATTTACGGATTAGCGCAGATAGAACTATTTCGTTACATGCAGGTCAGGCACGCCCTTCAGTCCTTGCTGCCACCGGGAACACGACCTGAAGAATCCTCCCCGCTAGAAGATAGGCTTTTAACAGACCATCTCCACAAAAAGGCAATTTCACAAACCTATCGGAAAAAAGTAAATAACCGCTCAGACCCCACGACAACATTGAAGGTCAAATGGGAACTAGAAGTAGGGGGCAAAGATGAGTCTGATTGGCAGGAGGCACTGGCGTCCCATAGAGAGGCTGCAATAACATCAAGACTTAGATTAGTGCAATTGAAAATCCTACAACGCACGTACTATACCAGGACACTATTACATACAATACACCATATAGCTACGCCGCTTTGTCTTAGGCAATGTGGAGAAACAGGTACATTTTACCACACTATGTGGCTATGCCCAGAGATAGCGCGCTACTGGAGGGCAGTGATGCGTACACTCTCCCAGGTCACGAGTGTCACGATTCTCCCAGACGTGAGGTGCTGTCTCCTTAACATCTGGGAACCCACTGATTTAAATACGGTTGCTCAGGACTGGGTAACTCTGGGTATGGCAGTAGCAAAACGAAACATTGCACAATGCTGGGGGTCCAGACTTAGCCCTACCCTTAATCAATGGTGCAAAGTTATGGACATGGCGATGATGGCGGAAAAGTCCGTGTATGTTCACCGAGGGTGCCCCAAAAAATGGACAAAAGTTTGGGGGAGCTGGAACACTTACCGGGGCAATATATGTGAGCCCCCCCATTGGATGAGTCCGAGTCGGATATTAGTGAATGAACACACTGTACTGTATGATGTTTATTGATCGCACTTTGATGGATCTCTTGGGCACACTGGTCTGGGCTGATGAGTCTCTAATGCGATAAGATTAATCTATGTACAATATTCGATCTGTGTCTGTACACCATGTGGAATATACTGTCACTGTAACGCTAAACAAAATGTTAATAAAAATTGTTTAAAAAAAAATAAATCTAAACCTGAATGTGAAAAAAGTTGCGATGGGCCCAACTGCGATAAAAAAATCAATGATGAGCTGCGCCAGGTCTGCAGTCAGGCGGGAAAAATCACTATAAAAGCAGAAAAAACCCCACAAACAAATCCAAAACACCTGCGAAGCACAATGCAGGAAGACGGAGCAAGTACAGAGGACAACCAGAACCCCACAAGCCACCTGGAGGACCAGCCTGGGACCTCGGGATCAGGGAAGGGCAAGGAGAAGAAGAGGAAGATGCGGTTCAGTCCGCAGGAAAACAGGATCCTGATAACAGAGGTGATAGAACACCATCAACTACTGTTCGTCACCTCCACTGTGTCATTGGCAACCACAAATGGAATATGGCAGTCCATTGTGGACAAGGTGAATGCAGTCGGAGTGCTGAGGAGGACAATGGAAGAGGTCACGAGGCGCTGGAATGATGTGAAGCACAAAACCAAGCAGAAACTCGACAACAGCCAGAAGGCAGCAATGCAGACTGGAGGTGGGAGTCCAGCGCCACAGGAGGAGCTGGATGAGATGGAGGAAATGGTGTTCACAGTCATCAGTGTGTAGACGGTGGCAGGAGTTGGGGGACTGGACACTGCTCAACATGACCTGACACAACAGCAACAGGGTGAGTAATGACCAGGGACTGGGGGGACGGGGGAGGTGGGCACAATGGCACACATGCACAATAAAGTATAGCACAGTGGACACCCTCAATGACTCTGGATCATGTCCCTGATCCCCTTGGATCACTGCATCACACCTAGAAACAGCAAGTAGGCCCCCGTCCACTATGTGCCCAGAGGGGGCCCTTCCCACACATCACCAATTTCACAACCAACCCATGCACATGTGCCAAACACAGCAAAGCGGCGTGTCTGTGAGCCACACTGACAATGCGAGTGACACTGCATGACGAATAGCATGGCTGCAGTCAATATATCATGACATGTTGCACGCCACGACACTGAGGTGGCTGAGCGTGGACCACATTTGTAAATGAGCAGGTCACACTCTGACACATCCACGTGCACAAACAAATGTAAAAGTGCAAACACATATCCGTGATGTTGTCGAAATGTCCACTGTCCCGCATCAAATAGGCAGCTCATCCCAAACAGTCACAATGTACATTGCCATGCAGTCTGTATGTAAACTTGTACAATGTGTCAACATACATATGAACACAATGTTAAACTGCATCTCCCCTTGTTATTGCAGAGGAAAAATCAACACCTCCTGCAGAGCAGATCGAACAGCTCTTCACTGATGACGAAGAGGACCTCCACACCTTCGACACCAACGCCCTCCAAGTGCTCATGGACAGTTTTGGCACCCCACCTCCAGGAGCAGGGCAGCCCAGCTGCATCGAGGAGACCTCACCCCCTGCACAGACAACACAGCAGGAAGCACCCGCCACCACAGCTGTCTCCCATGACCCCCACGAACAACACATGGCCTTCAAACGCCGTGTGTTGGGGTGCCAGGAGAAGATGGCTGATCAGGTGCGGGTGGGGTTCGACCTCATGGCAGCCAAACTAGATGCCATACATGGGTGTCTAAGTCAAATCAGAGACCACTTACAGTCCCTAACGGACACCCACAGTCTGCTCCATGCTCTCCAAAGATCCATGGCTGACATCGCTGGAGTCCTGACTCTGAGACAAGAACAACTGTCTAGTCAGAGTGGCTCAAGCGATGTCAGCCGGGAGTTGGGACACATGTGGAGGATCATGGAGAACATGGAGCGGATGCATGCGGAAAGAATGGCTGCCACGGCTGCACACCAACGAGAGGTAGCTGGGTTCTTCCATGCCCTGCAGAACCTCATCATGGCATTGCTGCCACAAGGCCTGGCACGGATGAATGCTGCTGCTACTACTCCATCCACATCTCTGCCTCCTGAAGTGTCAGTAACAAACAGTGCTGCAGACAATCTACCTCCGGCCACTGATGTGTCACTGCCACACAGTAATGCAAACAAAACAACACCACCCACATGTGAGGCACATGAAACATCAGAGGACGAAGATGCGGATGATTCTGCCTTAGTGGTAAGAAGGAAGCAGTAGCACTCATCTCCGCCATATGGCCTGTTTCTGCTTGGTTCTGCCCTCTGCATCATCACCTTTCACTATCCCCCGATACACTCTGCGACACTCACCTTGGACCCCGACATGGACTGCCATATTCTGTTTGGTTACCAATGACACAGCAATCAGACTGCGGACTGAACTCTTCCTCTTCCGATGAACTTGTCATTCACTAAAGGACTCTGGCTCTGACTCTGACTCCACGGGGCAACAATGTAAATTGGGGTTTGCATGGCTCTGTACTGCTCCAGCTCCAACACTCCACTGAATGCGAATAAAACATTCAAATTCGCACAGATGTGTCATGTCTATGATCATTCAAGTATGAAAGTATGGATGTATGTAGGGCCAGTGATTCCCCCTTACGACCATGTTGCTCATGTTGTGCGACTTGAATCACAGGGTGCAACATTGCCGATTGCGGTCCGGGTGGCGCCGACACTACAACACAGACACATGCATTAGTTACTTTCTTGTCAAGCCCAGAACTGAACCACGCCCAGAGCCCCGGGCTCATTGTTCACACCCCTACGCTGGACTGGCATACGCCAGCACAGCCCACTCCGCTTACACTTATAGGGGGTTACGACAAAGCTAAATTTCCCAGGTCTTCCCTGTAGTGATTTGCTGATCACTGGTCTAGTTGTCAGCATGCCACAGCCACTCAGTGAGGGCTGGTTTACACCCATCCGGCACAGGCGTCACAGGACATGTGACCATGCCAATAAAAGAGGCCTACCACATCACATTCCCCACTGCCGAAGGTGACATGATGGTGTCCGCAACACAAGACTCAATCATAAAGGGTCCATGACCTGTGGCGCACTGGGTTGGTGGCACCTGATGCACTGCTGCCGGCACGGGCCTACCGCCACGGGACGATGACTTGCGGTACACAGAGTTGGTGGCACCTGATGCACTGCGGCCTGCACGGGCCTACCGCCACGAGACTATGACTTGCGATGCACAGAGTTGGTGGCACCCGATGCACTGCGGCATGCACAGGCCTACCGCCACGGGACGGTGACTTGCGGTGCACTGAGGTAGGGGCGCCTGAAGAGCTGAGCGGGTGTGCAGCCTGCGATGATGTGTAGGATTCGATACGCCGTCCTGCCAATCAAGATTCAATTTAAATTGAGAGCCCTGCTGGACCACAGTATACGCCGAAGGCAGCAGTCAGCACACACATGACTCCACGGTGCGGTGCCGGAGGGTGCTCTGTGGGCCTGGGGCGAGGAATCCAGCAATCGGCCGAAGAGGTTGCACCAGCACATGGTGGGTCCTCTAGGAGACACATCAGTGGCGGCAGGTGAGCATTGAGGCCTGGGTGCGCAGGGGCGGCCAGTCATCGCTGGAAGGCAGACGGGTCTGGGGACCAGGGCTGGGGTGCAGCAGGTGCACAGGATTGTACAGGCACCACCGGTCACGGCGGTGTCCTCGTGGCTGGGTGGGGGCGCCGCCCTGGCAGACGACCCTGCATGCGATGACGAGATGTGCACGGGATGGCTTGGGACGTAGCCACCTCGTCTCCAGTGTAAATCTGGCCGTTGAAGGTGGTCGGCCACGTGTGTGTAGGCCTGTGGACAGGATATGGCGGACACAGAGACACACGCAGTAGTTACTTTGGTGGCCATCTCGGAACTAAACCACATCCAGAGCCAGGGATATTTATTCACGACATACGCAGACCAAGACCACTCCGTTCACGCTTACAGGGGACGACGACAAAGCTACATGTCCAAGGTCTTCCACACTGCCTGAGGTGACCTGTTTGCATCCACTGTCCACAACACTAGAAACACCAGCAGTATATGTCAACATGGACATGTTTGTGCTCTGCATACTGAAGTCTGTCCAGCACATCGCCGCCAGACTTGGCATTGTGTACATTCTCATTGAGGGGTCAAATGCTTCCTTCGCACATACTTGGTTCCCACATTCTGCAATTGTGTGGCAGAGGTGCCATGCCATGGATGGTTTGTCTACATGGCTGGCCACGGTTACCACAGTTACTTGTGTTGTCGTGTCTGGTAGTTGGGCATGTTGATTGGCATGTTGTATGTGATTTTGTTACGTGTGCTTTCCCACAGTTGTGAGTTGTATGATTGTGAAGTTGAGGTGTGTGGTGTGTTCAGTTGGTATTTACCGACGAGCAGTGCATTTACATAGGTGCCATCCTCAAAGCGCTGGTTGGAGATGGACTTGCGGAAGATGTAGGAATCATGCACACTGCTTGGGAAGTTTGCGACAACATTGGTGAATAGGCCCCGGTGGTCCACTTTTGCCTGCACATTGATGGAATACATGTGGTTTCTGTTGCAGTGATTGTGTGCAGTGTCAGCAGGGGGCACAAGTAGTACATGTATGCAGTCAAGAGCACCCAACACGTGCGGGAAGCCAGCTATGGCGTAGTTCCCTTGCTTGGTCTCCAGATGTTCCTGCTCAGTGTGGGGGAAGTGAAGGTGCAGGGGTATCAAGCTGATACAAACCGTGATGCTTACAGGTATGATAAACCCTGCATAATAAGACCGACCTACTTCCTGTAATCGAGGTGGGGATTTCGAGCTGGCGTGCTGTGTGGTCCCTGGCGTCTCTGTGCCCTGGTGTTGGCGAGTTAGCCGAGCGGAGCGGTGCAGCTGAGGACTACGTTCCCCATCAGCCCTAGCGGCGGCGGACCCGGAAGCGGGCAGACGATCTTTCGCGCCTGGAGGCGCATAAATATCCCCAGTGATATCGCACCGTGGGTCCGCGCGCGGGTCGGGCCCGGGACAAGGGCGGGACCGTCTGTGGCCGTCAGGGGCCAGAAGAGGCCGGGCTGGGCCACCCCCCTGAGGTGCCGCGATACGGACACTGTGTGAAGGTACTGTGACTATTACTAGCGGTGGGACTGTGGCACTTTGTTGCACGTTGAGGACGGAAGGGGGCCTTATCTTCCCCTTGACATACCGTGGCACTAACTGGGAACAGGGTATTGTGGACTGAGGGGAATGCAAGAGAATTGTTAGGGGAGATAATTGTTTATCATCTATCATTGATCTGTAGTAGTGTGGCGCTAGAGTACCCCATGTCCAAAGCTAAACCTTCTTCGGCCAAATCAACCATGGACAATTATTTGGTGAAGATGGTTGACAAAATAAATCAGGAGCGGAGAAAATCACTGGGGTGGGTGGAGGTTATCGATCCTATTCTTTTAAATATCAACCCTCCTACCCATTCACCTGCTATAGACAATGCTAATGTGATTAATGATTATGATCGGATCCATGATACGGTAGATCTTAGTGTGGTTGTCCCCGCAGATGACAATAACCCAGATGACCCACCCTCTGAGGACCTAACATGTACTGCAGACCCTCCGACTGCTGTTACAGCGGCTACCACATCGCAAAGAACATTACGCTCCAGCCGGACACATAATAAGACACACAATAAGATTGTGCATTCTAAGAGGGGGGGGGGCGACCATTACCTAAAAGAATTGATCCTTTAGTCGTGAATTCTACCCAAACCCCTTCCGCAGTGCTGGATAGTAATCCGGTCATTATTGAAAGTGGTCAGTTGGATCTCCTAATTAGCATGATTGACGCCAAGTTTGATTTATTAATCAAACCATTAATGAATAAACTAGATATGGCAATTACTGAGGTGGCTAGACTAGGAGGTCTGTTAGAATCTCATCTTAATGCGAGCACTGGTACTAAAGCGATCGCTGAAACCCCAGTAAACAGCCATGCTCTCCGACAGGCCTCTGAGTTAGTTAATCCAGCGGCCAACCCCCCTAAGACTTCATATGGCGTACAAGGTAATGAAAGTAGAAATGCCATTGATTCTCTGCAGACCCTGGATCAACAAGGATTGTCATATACCCCTATAGTCGAAAACCAATCTGGTCCCGGTGTAAAAAATATTGGTACCTCTAGACCCGACTTGCCCCCAGCTTGCGCCCCGTTTGTGGCGGTTCTTACCAATGTTCCACAAGTTAAAGAAACTGGCCGTAACTATAGTGAAACCCATGTTTCTTTGAAAAATAAAACTGTGGATTGGCTGCACCGGGAATGCGGCTTTCCAGTAGTCTTGGCAAAGGATATCATAAGTACTAGAAGAGTCAATTGGATTGGGAGCTCGCGTAAGACTTGTGGGGGTGACTGTATTATAGTTAATTTCCGTAACCCCCACCTTGCTTCCACAGCTCTGTTAAGAGCGCAATCCTCTTCCTCATTGGACCAAGGGATATCCCTTCGGCCTCTAGGGTATTTCTATAGGCATCATAATACCCGTCCAAATACTGTACATTCTGGGGCGAGGGAAAGAGTTAAGTATGTTCCCCCTGGTCCTATCTTCACCGCGGCAAACCGATTTGAAGCATTGAGCGGACTAGATGGGAATGATTGACTGGGGTCAGATCCGTTTGAGTCAACTATTGTGGCTAATACCGCGGGAGGTAAGGGAGGGATTGTCGCAGTGAGGGTACCAGACTCAGTGGATGCCAGTGGGATTGTTATTATCGGCGGGAAGATTGGCTACTGTGAAGGAGAGAACTGTGTCCCCTTGTCCGGTGACCAGCCCCGCAGTCCCACACCTTCTGATCCTATTAGCCCCTCTCCCTGCCTTAGACCCCGGAGGCAGAGTGTCTGCTCGATTGCTAGTTGGAATATTGCTGGACATTCCTCTAAGATCACCTGTCTGGGATGGGTTGAATTTATTAACACTTTTAACATTTTATGTTTTCAGGAAACCTGGTGTGTTGACCCAATCAATTACAATGGCTTTGTTTCGTATAACCTACCAGCCGTGGCCTCATCATCGGGTAGAGCTAAGGGTGGGTTATTGGTTTTGATTGCTGTAGATATACCTGTCAAAGTCAAAAAACATGTTTTGGTTGGTACACATTCCCAGATTTTATGGCTTCAACAGGAGCAGGACAGGAATATGCTTTTAATTAATTTTTATAACAATGTCTTTGACAACTCAAGGTACCAGGTTGTACTTGCATTGGAATCCGCTATGGAAGATATAGTAACTAAATTTGATATTGTTTTTGATATCATCTAGGAGGGAGACTTTAATACAGTGGTGTGTCCTCTTGCCACCCAAAGGGTATGTGGCTTTATTGATTGTTGGGGGATGGTGTCTTCCACTTCCCTCACAACTTATATGGTAATTCTCTGAACAAAATTTTAACAACATACTACATGGAAATATTGGTTAATCAGACTAATAACTCAGGTGAAGTTGTCCCCACTTATACGGGAAGGAACGCTAATACAGTGATTGATTTTATTTGTTTATCATCTGGTATCGGCCCAAGGTGTTCTAACCCCGTGGTTGTAGACAACATAATTAGCGACCATAATTGTATCACTGCCGAGTTAACCTTATGGAAGGAACGACCTGCGTCTATTCCATGTATCATTACCAATATTGAGCCCCATCGCCCTAACGGTATTCGTATCAGATGGAAAGGCAATAAAGCGGACATTCAGTCTAATGCCATCGTGTCAAAGTGTCTTACAGAAATAGTTACTATATTAGAATGCGAGGAGGGAAATGCTGAAATTATGCATACTTTTACCAATCTTAATTTAACCATAGACAGCAACTTCACTATATCGCACAAGGGTAGGAAACACCAGCTTAAGGGATGGTTTGACCATACCTGCACTATCGCACTTAAAAGGCTCAAAATAGCATTGTCAGCTGAGAAGAGAGATATTGGAACCATCAGAGAATTACGAGGGATTTACCAGACGGCTATCAAGTCTAGGAAAACTGAATTAAGACAAGAGGCTTGGGAAAAATTGGATCAAGCAGCCTCTACAGCGGATTCTTCTCTATTTTGGGCAACAGTTAATAGCCCTTTTTTGAAGGATGAAAAGATCCCAGAATTAACAGCAAATGTCAGTTCGGAGAGCTGGGTCACCCATTTCTCCCAGATTTTTGATTCGACCAGAATTGGAGAATTCCATGACGACAGATGGCCTGTTATATCCTTGGACATTACTATTGCCGAAGTGTGGGATAGTATTAAATCCAGCAAGGGTGGGAAGGCCCAGGGACCTGATGGGGTTCCTATTGATGTATACAAAACAGTACCAGAGATATGGGGCCCACTTCTTACAAAAGTTTTTAATACTGCCGTACGTACTGGGGTTCCACACACTTGGGAAGAATCCATTATCGTACCGATTTTCAAGAAAGGAGACAGGGGGGATGCAAAGAATTACCGCCCAATATCCCTCCTGGACTCCTCGGTGAAAGTCATGAGCCGGGTACTCATGGTAAGGTTAGAAGAATGGGCTGAGTCCAATAATATCCTGGCTGATTCCCAATACGGCTTTAGGTGGGGCAGAGGAACATTAGAACAATGCCTCAACCTTGATTTAATCATAGGCAAATATACCAAGGCTAAAAAAGGATCTCTCTATCTCTGCTTCGCAGATTTGAGTAGTGCCTTTGACATGGTGGATCACAGTATCCTATGGACTACGCTACTGGAAATGGGGGCTCCAGAGGCAATTGTTTACTTTCTAGCGAGACTTTATGCCAAATTAAACTCTAGTGTTCGCTATGGTCAGGCCGGGGAGTGTACCCCCAAGTTTAGTGTTAGACGGGGAATTAGACAAGGGTGTGTGCTTGCCCCTTTGCTTTTTATCCTTTTTATTAACAAAGTGGACGCAGTTTTAAAGGAGATCGCGGCTGACGCACCAAAAATAAATGATTTCAGCGTTCCTGTACTCCTTTACGCGGACGACGCTGTAATTTTGTCCAGGACCCCTATTGGCCTACAGCGTCTGATGGACAGGTTCCTGCTGTTCATCAACGACAGAAAGCTGTTGATCAACAAGACTAAAACGTTCATTATGGAATGCGGGGCGGTATGTAAAAAACCTCATGCTTACTTTTTAGAAGGCCATAAGGTGTCAACAGTGGAATCTTTTAATTATCTCGGCATCACCTTTTCTAAATCAGGCAGCTGGACTAGTGAGATTAATAATGTCCAGGCAAGGATGGCAAAAAGCTCGCATGGGGTGTTCAAATTCGCTACAAACATTGGAGATAAACGGATCAAAGATATGTTGACGATCTTTCAAATTAGATGTTTATCTGTGGCCCTTTATGGAGCCGGAGTGTGGGGGCATACCAAGACAGGGAACCTACAAGTAGAGGAAAACCTCTTTCTAAAAAGGTTGCTGTGTCTGCCTAAATCTGCTACAAATGATTTGGCCCATAGAGAACTAGGTATTTCCCACCTCTCCGATTTACTGGCACTAAGGCCCTTAATGTTGTGGCGTTCTGTATGGTTAAAAGAAGAGACCTCCCTAAGCAGAGCAATTATTGGAGATTGTCTCTCCATTGATGGCCACCTGAAAATTCCTTGGATTAAATATGTCATAAATTGTTACTTCGAGATTTATGGTATTAGTCTTAAAAATGACTGTAACGCCTCCTCCAGTCTGTCTAAAAAAGTGATGAAATCAGTTTTTATGAATTTTACGCTAGAGCAAAGGGAAAGAACTAGTAGTAATTTAAGTACATGTATGTTTTATAGCAGATTTTGTGAAAATGAGGGTTTTCAGCCATATCTGAGTCTAGTCACTCGACCCTCCCATAGGTATGTTATCACCAGATTAAGGTTTGGGATAGTTCATCATCTGGTGGCTTACCCGTGTATTAAAAAACACCCGGTAGGCCCATGCCCATGTGATAACGTATCAGCTCAAAGCACCATGCACTTTCTTTTGTCATGTAACCTTTATGATAACTACCGTCAAGCCTATCTCAAACCTATCTTTTTAAAATATGGAGTAAGGAACAGACAAGATGCCATGAAGCTGCTTTTTAAACCATACCCCGACGTATGCTTTTTTACTGCAACCTTCCTCCTATTAGCTATCAAAGTAAGGCCTGGTATGCTTTTTTCATTATTTATATATCTTAAATCATGTAACCTGTCTACATTTTTTATCATGAACTGTTTGTTGTATTTGTTGTGCATTTGTTTTGCTTTTATGGACTTGTGTTTTAAGCTCCGAATAAAGCCTTATGAAAATGAAAATGACCGAAGTTTGTGTGGTCGAAATCTTCCTTTTCTTTCCTACGAAGGTTACGACGACATGAACTTCTGTTACGGTCTGTTTATGCAGGATTTATCATACCTGTAAGCATTCCGGTTTGTCCAAGTGCAATACACTGTACCAGATTACGTTTGTGATTATACGGACGCTTGACCATTGTCAGCATTTATCCAACAGGTTTCTGAATACTGCCTTTCGGAATATGGAATTGTATTGGGGAGTTCCCGCTGCATATGAAGTTAATTGAATACACACGTTGCCCTGATGAAGTTTACCACTGGGATTGTAAAGCGTTGGCTGAGCTTTTCGTATTGTTGATTTATGTATTTGTAATAAAGAACTATTTTTACACTACTGTTGACTACTGGACTTCATGACTTGGCGCACCCCCATTTCAGTAACTACAATCTTGGATCTGGAGCACAGAGGCATCAAGCAACGGCTGGCGTTGGGGTTGGTTGCGCAGGAACACTATGAATTGGAACTAACGTGTGGTGCGGATACAGGGGTCCGCTGTTGCTTTTGTGGACATGCATCCAAGACATGTGTGAGGAAGTTTGATAGGGCTGGCTGTGAGACTCCTCCGACTCTGGCAGTTGTTGGTTGGAAGGTACCAAAGGCCAACAGGTGCACCACAGCCAGCAGCTTTGTCTGCGGAGGGATGTTGGTTGTCCGCTGTGTTGGTACCGTCAGCCTGTGGGCAATGTGGGTCAGGATGCAGAGGATGGTTGTCCTTTTGAGCCTGTAGTGGGCAATTGCATCCTCTGGCGTTGAGTCTCTGAGGCTGGTGAGTTTTAGGAACGTCCGCTGTCTTGTTTTGCTCTGCCTAGGTGGGAGTCTGGGGGCGCCCAGGGGGGGCCCTGGGGCTGGTGGCAGTGGGTGTTGTGGCCCCCTTGGGTCTCCGAGCTGCATGTCAGTAGCTCCATGACATGTGTTGGTCTTCAGATGTTGCTCTAGGCTGGGCTCACTTTCATACTGCAGGTTGTCGTCCTGCTTAACACCAGTAAAATAACACACAAGAGAAGGTCCAAGGGAAATTAGAGACCCTACACGGATTACATCCCCCTACCTAATAAATCACAAAAAACACAAATAATCCGGGGTCTATTATGCTAACAGAGTGTGCCTCAAGTCAGTGAGAAGATGTGTTGATAAAGCTGTCAACTGAAAAGTGCTAGGAGAAAAAGAAGGATTAATAGGAAGAATGATCCTTCATTGTCTTAGGATACCCATCAATCACCAATGTGATCATTATCATCATTTGGGTTATCCATCCAACCTCCAGTTGTCCTCTTGATCATAGAGGGGTACTGGGCGAATTGTGACCTCTTCTGGATCATTCGCAGAAAGAGCAGAAAAAGAGAAAAAAGCAGTAAGAACCTTATCTGCTCTATTATAGAGTCACAAACAAATGTGAACAAGTGCAGTGCAAAAAAATAATGAATAGTGTGATTTAAAAGAGGATTTGCAAGAGAGATGCAGATTCCATCAAATGTAAAGTGTCGCATGCAATCCTCATTAAGAACAATAGCAATGATGTAGCAGTGTCAAGAAGCCACTGCTGCTAAGTGGTCGACATGTTTCAGCCGGCTGGACAAACTGTCCGCGGCTTTCTTCAGGACCTCTCTTCAACAATTCTATGTTTGCTACTGCATTCAATCCAAATTAGATTGCAAAAATGGTTGTATACATACAGGAAAAGTTATCGATAGTTCCTCTGTATCAACGTGATGTATAGAACATCTGGAAAACACAAACAGTGACACCTATAGTAACAAATATAAGAAATTTAATTTACAACTCTTAAGTGGCTGTGTACGAATAATACTATTGTGTATTATTGCAAATAATAATGCTCACCCGTATATTACAGGGATTAGACCTCACCTCACCTCACCGGGCACCAGCTCCAGTCAATGAGGCCCCGCTCTAATAAACAAAAAAAACAAATCAAATTAGGTCATTTGCAAGGTTTGCTCCATGTGTCCTAATCCAATGGAATCAAATCTTTACTCTCTTATATTGTTTCTCTAAGAGAGATTATTTTATTGAAAGTAAAAATGTTGTGGATAGAAACCTCTATCAGCATATAGCATAGTCAGGGTAAGGCCGAATTAATCTTTCCAAACTGCCCATCTAATGGGTCCATTCAAAAATCTAGAAAACGATCCTACAGTATTAGCTAGTCAAATGTAGTCAGTCTATTAACGTAGGCTAACGTTTATGTAAATTAGTCAAAAACTCATAACGGATGAGAATATGTGTTAATCACAGGTATGGTGTTATGATGCCATTCTATACTGATGTTAGTCTATATAAATACAGCAGAACCTCAGTAATATCTCGATAAAACATTTTTTATGTAGCTATACATCACCGCTGCACTCATTGCTGAGAACTAAAGAGGGCAGTGCTTTTTTCGCTTGTGCGAAGATGAAGTTCCAAACAGTAATGGTTCCGGAAACTAGTTCTGTAAACTAGTACTAGCACGAGCCAAGGGTTGTCAAAATGTGTATTGTGAGTATGTAGGTGAACAGGTGAAAGTATAAAGAAGAAGAGTAAAAACTGCTTCAAAGCCCGTCATCTTGTATAGAGAGTACATCCAAAAGAGCCAAATATCTCAAATTGGTTCCTACCTATATAGAGCAGATAAGGTTCTTACTGCTTTTTTCTCTTTTTCTGCTCTTTCTGCGAATGATCCAGAAGAGGTCACAATTCGCCCAGTACCCCTCTATGATCAAGAGGACAACTGGAGGTTGGATGGATAACCCAAATGATGATAATGATCACATTGGTGATTGATGGGTATCCTAAGACAACGAAGGATCATTCTTCCTACTAATCCTTCTTTTTCTCCTAGCACTTTTCAGTTGACACCTTTATCAAGACATCTTCTCGCTGACTTGCGGCACTGTCTGTTGGCATAATAGACCCCGGATTATTTGTGCTTTTTGTAACACCAGTAAAAGGCAGGTGTTAAATCCCTGCGGCTAACGCGCCTTATCGCCTGTTTTTGGATCGCATGCCAGATCTGGCTGGTCGTTGTGAATATAGCGAAGTGGTGTTTAAGTGTGTTTTTGTACGGGAACACCTACTCTGCATATCATTAGCGTTAGTTTTTTGCGGCAGCTATCGCTGGAAAACTGGCGATATCGGCAGTTTGCACCAGCTTGAGAATAGGGCGATAAATCTATCGCCCCTTTTGCGGCGCTAAAGTGCAGATAAATTGGCGATAAGTCTTTGAGACTATGCCCCAATATGTCTTATAACAGACAGCGCATGCACTACCAAAAAGGCAAGATCTAAAAACGGGCAACTACTAGGCCCATCCCTTGCTCTGGCGATACCAGCGCCCCACTAACCTTTGCACCATGGTGCAGAGGTGTATGTATAATGTGCATGATTTTTACCGGAAGCATACCCTTTCAGTATAAACTATTATGTCTAGACATTGGATGTGTGCTGTAGAGTGCAGCATTTATGCAATGCTGAGAATGTTTGGCGGAATTAAAAACATCTCTTCTAGTTTGTGCCTGCTTCAAGGAGGAATTATTATTTGTCTCAATCTTAGGTCTGCCAATCACAGTAGATCGGGCTTTGCCTCAAAAACTATAGATGCTTGTGCTAATCTGCCCAAGTTACACCCATGTAATGCCCTGTGGGCTGAAAAGGGTATAAGGTATTAAAAAGCTCAATTTACACCGAGAAAAGGGCACCCTTCCAGCTCAAAATAACTTTTTCGCTGGAAAGTAAATTCCCTTCTAAAACTTTGCACCGTGACAATGTCTTTGTAAATTTCTCCCTCTGCCATATCACACAAGCTTGAATTCAGAGGCTGAGGCCATATGTTCTGAGGTGTCCACTTAAATAATAAGGGAAGAACTAGCTTTGTGGGTTTAAGTTCAAAAGGGAAACACCAACATGAAGAAGTCTGCAAGCCATAGAAATGAAATGATGAAATTACCTGCTGCCAAAATTGAGATAGTAAACTAGTGTTAATAGATTTAGAAAGGATCTAAAAACTCTCCTTTTTAGTTAGCCTTGAGTGATCAGAGGTGGCATAGTACATGCCAGGGCCTGGATATCCAAGGGTTTAAACCAGCCCATAAATGAATTGACTTGATTGGTGCAGAACCCATTAGGGGTAGACACTAAGATTTGGTCCAGTGAATCGTTTATCCAGACACTACAGAGTAATCTGAAATGCACTTTGGCACAGCTACCAGGGGAGTTTCAACCTATGAAAAAGACAGGATGATATTGATCACATATACCATCATTTTAAGTTGTATTGCCAATTTATATTTTCTTTCATTTACTCGTACGTATGTATAATGTATTTATGTATGTTAGTGTTGGTATTTGTAGAGCCTGAACAAAGCTCAAGAGGAATGGAGCCTGGCCAGGGGCGTAGTGAACCTCCCGCTTTAGCAGCTACAGCGAGTGGAGTTTTTTTTATGGGGCTCTTCTGTCTTCATCTAAGCAGACAAAAGCTCTTAGTTAACGCTATATGGAAGAAAAAAGGATTGGATTACAGAAAAGGGAAAGAAGGATGGAAGATTGAAAGGAAGAAAAGGTGAAATGAAGGAAGGGTGAAAGAATGATAGGAAGGGTGATAGGAAAATTGGATGAATGAGTGTGTGGTAAGTTGGAAGAAAAAGTGGATTGAGGGTTGGGTGAAATGATGGGTAAGTAGATCGGTGGATTGACAGATGAAAGAATGGCAGAGTAAATAGAAATCTGAGTGGCAGGATGGATGAAAGGTTTTATTGATGGTTAAGTCATAGGAAGAATGTGTGTGTGGACAGATGGATAGATGATGGATGTGTGTATGGATGGATAGAATAGCCAAAGGATCGATGGAATGATAGATTGTATTGTGGTTGAGAGAATGCAATTATGAAAAAATGTAGAGGTAAAAGGGTGCATATCAGAGGATGGATGGAAGGAGGAAAGGATGAATGGATGGAGAGACAAGGGAGCTCTTCAAGGGAGGGCCGGGCTCACTTGCTTCACTTACTTTGGGACTCTAGAGTGTTAGTTCAAAGTGGGGGTTATTTCAATTTTCTGGCTACTCCCTTAAGGGTGGCCATTATCCCAGAGAAAGGGATAGATTGAAATATTTAACAATAGGAGGAGAGAGGACTATTTTGTCTCAAGCCCTCCTGCAGTCTTAAGTACTCAATGGAGAAACTGTTACTTTGAATAAAGGGTTTTGTGACAGGTAGGGTGTTATTGCATCTTGCCTCTTAACATGGTTTATATTGGCTCTTGTCCCAATAGTTTGGAGGAAGCATAATGGCACCTTGTGGAATGTGTTTTTAATGTCAAAGATGACTACTGCAGAGTGGTTAACTGAAATTATTGAAGAGTTGATTATGTAGCCTAATAACATTCCAGTTTACACTGGTTACAAGGGAATGTATGGCCAGCTTGAGACAAATCAGTCATTATCATTCTAATGTAATCCGTTTCTCAGTCCATTCCCCAGAAACAATCTCAACACCAAGGTTAAATCAGATGCCCTAAATGGTGTAGGTGTTGTTCACATTTGGTAAGCCAGCAAAGTATAATATCTCTTGGGATGTTCTTCACAGATTTAAATGTTCTGACATGTCGCTTTAGGCTTTGTGACAGTGGGACCCAAATCCTGCGGAACAAATAATACTTTTGTCCCCATTAGATTACACTAACAACAACAAGCTGAGCCAAGACACACAACAAACCTGGCTCAACAACGTAAGCCTGGATGGATTCAAACCCCAGCTTTCCCCTCAATGCTGAGTCACTCAGATTCGCCCTGGACATTGATCTCACCCTCAAGGAATACATCTTCAACAAACTGTTAGATCTGGCTTTCCTAACAGGTTTATCCCCAGACTTTTTTATTTTTGGCCTCCTGTTTTTGACCTGTTTTGGTTGGTTTTATGACTCTGGGCACTTTACTACTGCTGATCAGTGCTAAAGTACAAATGCTCTCTGTTCAAATTGTTATTATGGATTGGTGTTTCCATGATTGGCTTATTTGATGTACTACTAAGTCCCTAGTACAGTGCACTGTGTGTGCCCAGGGCCTGTAAATCAAATGCTGCTAGTGGGCCTGTAGCACTGATTGTGCCACCCACACAAGCAGCCTTGCAAAAGGTTCTCAGACCTGCCACTGCAGTGTCTATGCGCAGTCTGGTGCTGCAATGTCGACCTGGCAAGTGCACCCACTTGCCAGACCCTAACCTTCCATGGGCCCTAGGTACCCCTGTGGGCAGGGTGCAGTGTATGTGAAAGGTAGGAAATGTCCTGATGTGTGTAACATGTCCTGATAGTGAACTACAGTGAATTTCGTTTTTCACTACAGAAAGGGTATCTGTCCCATAGGATATAATGGGAGTTTGTTTATAACATCTTATAAGTGTAACTTCCCATTGGGACAGGATATAAAGGTAGCGTTTAGTATGCCTGAATATAAAAACGCATCTTTTAGGAAAGATGATTTTTATGTTGTGTGTTTGAAAATGCCACTTTTAGAAAATAGTAATTTTCTTGATTAGCCTGTGTGCCTGTGCTGGTTTGTGGATTGGCTGTTTGGCTTTGGAGAGAGAGGGGCTGGGGATGTGCATTCACTGTATTCAGTCACTGGGGGGGTTGAGGTGTGTCCTACCTTTCCTGGATGAGACAGGGCTGGGCAGAATAGACCTGGGCTACATTTAGAGTAGGGGGGAGATTTCCTTGCACCTGAATGGGCCTGGTCTGCCTTACACAATGCTATCTCCACCTCCTACAGGGAAGCTGGACCAGAGAGGACAGAACGGGCTTTGACTGAGCACAGAGCCTCTCTGCCACATGAGCACAAAGAGAAATGCTATATAAATATTGGGGCCCAAACCCCAGAACTTTAGATCATTTCTAGAGTTCAAGAGGAACCTTTGCCACGGAGAAGAGCTGGAGAAACCAAAGGAGAAGTACTGCCCCTTTGCTGTGTGCTTTCTGGGGGTGGCTTGAAGTGGCTGTTTCTGCCAAGGAAAGGACAAGGACTTTGCTGCGTGCCGAGTCTCCTGCTTGAGATAGATATCCAAGGGCTTGAAGTAGAGCTTGCCTCCTGTTCTGAAGTATCAGGGGCACAATGACTTCACCACCAGCTCCCTGAACGTCCTTGCTGGGAGTTCTGACTTGCCAAGAGGTGCCTGTTGCTGAGTTGAGCCTCTGGACGTTGTTCATGCCGTTGGGAGCTGGAAAAGACACGCAAATACGAGAAGCGCGATGCATCTGCACCTGTTTCCAACATCGCCACAGTGCGAGAAGAATTTCCACGCATCGCCATCGTGCCGTTGAAGAAACCGACGCAGCACCTGACCACGGCTGGAGGAATCGCTGCACGCCACATCAAGTGCACTGATCTATGGAGTCCCAGATCATCACACCGATTCCCATGCAGGCCCTGCTGTGCAGCTGCAAGGACCAGCGCAGTCTGGAACTGAGGCTGGATAGACCAACGCAGCTCCATTGCCGCAGCCACCGCATCAAGAACTGACGCATCCCCGATCCCCAATCCATATACATCTAGACGCCCACTCGGACCAGGCTACAATCTGCTTCACCGATACCATGAATGTACTCGGTCTGAAAACTCTTACCACCTCCGCCACTCACAAGGCGGGACATATACTTGACTGCATCTGCTCCAATATTGAAACACTTAAGGTAGATACCCCGCAAATACTAACTTGGACAGACCACAGCTATATTCCGTTCGAATTCCCCGTAACATCTCATTCTCGGACTAAGAAAACCAACGACCACCCAGGGTCCAACATGAAAGGACCCCGTTGGAAAGATCTGATAGGACAACCAGATTTCCTGATAAAAGCTGACACATCTAGACCGACTCTGTCGGGAGCCCCCGACAAAGACAGCCAGGCCTTTAAGGAATGGATCAACTCACTCATAAAGGGCCAGGAGTCCATCCTTCCCTGTTTGAGGACCAAGAGAAAACAGAGACCTATCGCCCCGTGGTTCTCTCTCACTCTAAAAGAGGAACAACGGAAAGTTAGGGCTCTTGAACGAAAGTGGCGACTCAACTACACAGAGTATGACCAAGATTTGTATAAAATCGCCCGTCGGCAATACCACAGGTCGATTAAAACGGCCAAAAGGGAATACTACAAGGATGCCATTAATAATAGCAAGAACAAACAAAAAGAAATTTTCAATATTGTTAACGCTTTCATTAACCCTAAGACTACGCAGAAAGACATCCCCCCCTCACAGAGTCTCTGCAACACTATTGCAGACTACTTTGAGGGAAAAATCTTAACCTTGACCAAAGATTTCCCACAACCCCACTGTAATGAGGAGAACAAGGTCATCAACTCCGGACTAAAAATCAATACCTTTGCTTCCTTTCAACCGGTAAGCAAAGAAGAAACACAGACAGAAATCCTTAAACTTACATCCGGATCTCCCTTTGATCCCTGCCCTCCGCTAGTGCTTCATTCACTAATAGTGGTTGTTAATCCATTCATCAATAGCATCATAAACTCTTCACTCACCCAAGGTCTGGTCCCTGAGGAATGGAAACTCACAGCAGTCAAACCCCTGCAAAAAAAAGCACTACCGGACCCTGCTACCCTTACAAACCTCCGTCCGATCTCCCTACTCCCAGCTTTATGTAAACTTACAGAGAAAGCTGTTAACAAACAACTTACTGCCTTCATGGAAAACAATAACATCTGGCATCCCAACCAAGCAGGTTTTAGAGCCCAACACTCCACAGAATCAGCCCTGATCTTTTCCTCCGAAACCCTCCGTGGAGCATTGGATCAGGGAAAGAAAGCAGTCCTGGTTCTATTAGACCTGTCCGCGGCGTTTGATACGGTGTCCCATGCCATTCTATTAGACCGTCTAGCCGCGGCAGGAATTGTTGGAACCGCATTGAACTGGATAAAGAGCTTTCTCGCAAATAGGAGACAAGTTGTGGTCTTAGGACAGTACAGATCAGAGGAAAAGTTAGTAGGATCTGGAGTCCCTCAAGGATCCTGCTTAAGTCCTACACTTTTCAATATATACATGGCCCCGCTAATCCATCTTATCTCATCCTTTGGCATAGACACCATTGCATATGCAGATGATACTCAGCTCATTCTGATACTGGAAAATGATACCCAAGAAGCCGAAAGAAGGCTCCAAAGCTGCCTTACCGCCACGTTCAGATGGATGAACTTGAATCATCTCAAGTGCAATACTGGGAAAACAGAAATCCTTCCCTTTGGCAAGGATAATTTCTTCAATCCCTCAGTATGGTGGCCTGATGATGCCATTGCTCCCCCTAGCACTGCCTCCTCAGTCCGTAACCTAGGGATCAAATTTGACCCCGCCCTGAGTTTTAAACAGCAAGCCACAACCGTAGCAGGGACCTGCTTCGGAATCATTAAAGGACTCAGGAAATTCTACGACCTAATTCCCCTTTCCGCAAGGAAAACGGTCGCAGTAGCCCTCATCACCTCCCGCATCGACTATTGTAATAGCCTATATGCAGGGACTAACAAAGAAGTCCGCCATAAATTACAAATGGTACAGCATGCGGCTGCCAGACTAGTACTAGGGTGGAAAAAGAGGACCTCAGCTACGGCAGCAATGAACCTCCTACACTGGCTGCCCATTAACAAAAGGGTGCTCTTTAAAATTCTATTGATCACCTTTAGGGCTTTCAATGGAAAGGGACCCAACTACATACTAAAACTGTTCAAACATTACAACCCCACGCGATGCCTTAGGTCCCAAACGGCCAATCTTCTTATCATCCCTAAGTTCAGACTCAAGACTAAAGGAGGAAAATCTCTGGCAGTACTTGGGTCCAAGGCCTGGAACCTTCTTCCCTCCTCCCTCCGTCAAATCTCTACAGAAGCGACCTTCAGAAAGGCCCTCAAGACTTGGATTTTTGCTCTCCCTGAATGGGAGTGCAGGAATCTAGTTTAATTACCCTCCGCATGGATCATCATCAGGAGCTGATTCTTCTCTACAGCGCAAAGATGCTCCCTGGAGTGTAACCTGCGCTTTATAAAAACCCCATTACATTACATTACATTACAATCCCCAAACATCGCACCGGGGTGTCAAGTCTACAAGGACACCGGGGCCGCAGTAAGAAACTGAAGCATCACCTCCCCGCATAGTAAGAAACCGACCCATCACCTCCCTTTCAGTAAGGTACCAATGGATCAACTCCCCTGCGCGGCAGTAAGGAACCGGCGCATCACCTCCCCTGGCATAAGGAACCGATGCATCACCTGCCCTGCGGCTGTTTTTGTTTATGATTTTGACATATCCAAGGTACTTTGTGTTGAAAGTGTCGCGTCTATAGTTTGCTATGGACAGAACTGTTTTTACCTTCTAAGAAGTACATTTTGATTACTGAATTGTGGATTCTTGTGGTTTTGGTTTTATTTGGTTTAGTTAAAGATTACTTATTTTCTTAACTTGTGTGGTGTTCATTTGTAGTGTTTTCACTGTATTACTGTATGTGTGCACTAATGCTTTACACACTGCCTCTGAGATAAGCCTGGTTGCTCGTGCCAACTGCCAAGCTACCAAGAGGGTGAGCAGGGATTATTTTAGAAGTGTATCCCCCTTACCCTGAATAGGAAGAAGGGTCCATACGTGGACAAAGGTGCAAACTATTACCAATGAGAGACCCCATTTCTAACAAAAACCAAGGCAGCATTGCCACAGCTCTCAGTGCTTAAGAAAGTAGATACATATTTCCCAGAAAGCAACTTCAAAACTACAACTGAAATTCTTATACTGTAGCATATGGATGGTGGCAATGCCCATCTCCATGACCCTCCGCACTCCTCACTAGCTCACTTTAAGGGCTTCCTACAGACTGCAGCTGGCCTCATTAAGGGCCTGAAGAAATACAATCATGTTAGCCCAACCTGATGGAACTCACCTGCCACCCTTGCTGGTCAGTGCTTCAAAAACAGCTGCATCATTTACAAAGCCCTCATGACTGTCACTTCTGCCTACCTGTCTGACAAGCTCACCATCTCCTGTGATCCTCGACACACCAGCAGCCAGGACACCATCAGACTGGATATGAAGACATGCAGAAAGAAAAAAACACAGCAAAAGGTCTTCTCCGTCTATGCACCCAAGTTCTGTTGCAACATCCCTGTATCTAACAGGAATGCGTACACCCTCTTCCGATTTATGAAACAACTGAAGACTTACTTCTTTAAAGAGCTCTACATCATGATGAGGTAGCAGCCAACTAGCCCTCATATCATAGTTTGACTGAGTCTTTGACCATATACAGCACTCTGTTGCCTTTCGGCAAGGGCTGCACTATATAATTCACACCTACATTTAAATATATATTACCCAAAGCCAGGAGCACCCGCAGTCACTGCTACTGCTCTTGAACTATGAGAATTTACATAGGGAGGGTACTGCCAGGCTCCACCTCATGCACATCAGGGATCCATTGACTGTTCTGTCTCTTTCCCTGTTCCCAACCAACAAGACTACATAGTTGACAACAAGCCTCCGAGGCAGAAGTTGAGCGTGAAAACACTTGCTGTCTCTTCTAGAAGAAGGGTCCTTCACTCTGCTGGAATGTTAGCATCCCCGAATCAGCCATCCGAGATCCTAAGAAACCAATGAGCACCACTAGATGCACATGCTACTAACTGCTGCTGATGATGTGGTGCCAACCCCTCTGTAAGCTTTACCTTGTTTATAGTTCCTATGTGTTTAGCTGTTGTGTTTGCCCGTAACTTTGAAGATCCTGCTCCCTTCGACCTTCATTGCTTGTGCATCAAGCCCTTGTTATTAAACAGTTTTTAATGAGTCTATTAGGGTTAAAACTTCATCTAGAGAGATATCTCAGTCAAGAAATGGTGAAATGATAGACATAGAAGTGGTTGACCTTGGTTGACCTTGAGTTTCACCACTTACAAACATAGGGGCATATTATCAAGCATAGCGTTAAAATTATCGCCGCTTTAGCTAAAGCGGTGATAATGGGCTTGATAATATGCCCTGGAGAATTCCAATAGAAGCCCATGTTGACACCAGAACATAGGCTTCTATTGGAATTCTCAAGAGCATATTATCAAGCCCATTATCGCCGCTTTAGTGGCAGTTTTCTGCCGCTAAAGTGGCGATAATTTTAAAGCCGTTTCTTGATAATATGCCCCAAAAGTTCGTATAAACGGTTTCACCTGCATTTGAAGTCCTAAGAGGATCTCCTCCACTCTTCATCCTAATTATATACCCTAAATAGTTGTTTGCAGACAGATCACAATTTATTTCCCATGTTAACAATGTCCCACGTTTCCTATTATCTTCTATTCGTTGAGTGTTTGTAGGGAACAATACTGCCTGCTGAATGTAAACGTCTTTCTGTTGGTTCATACCAATGCATGAGTACCTTTTAATGCCTTCCTTCTAATACCATGTGCGTTTTCCGTGTTTTATTCTGATTTCTGAACTTCTGCATCACTTTAATTACTTCATTCACTGTCTCAGGCTGATGGCTCCTGTAAGATGGCAAAGAGCGGATCGCAGTTTTGCTGAACTTGCACCGTGACATAACAATATAAAAGCTGATATGGTTGTACATGAGATTTGGTTTATTTTTAGAAAACTTTCTAATAGCATCACTTCAAAAATGTAGTGTATTCACTTGAAATTAATTACGAGCAGTGTTCTTAATAAAAACAACACTGCATTTTTTTTATTTTAAACAGATAGACTAAAAATAATGTAGCAATCAGCAACACATGTTCATTCAAGCACATATCTAATGGTGGCACTAAGCAAATGTAATCATGGGTGTTCACCCTTTACCCCAACCCTTAGCCTTATATCCCAAACCCTTAACCTTATATCCTTAATCATTTCCATCTAACTCCTTAACCTTAACCATAACCTTATTACTTAACCCATATACCAGAGTTCTCCAAAGTCGGTCCTGAAGGGCCGGATCCATGCCAGATTTTTAGCATATCCCCATTTAGATAAATGTAGTTATCTAACAAACCTGGCATGGATCCAGCCCTCCAGGGCCGACTTTGGAGAAACATGCTGTATACCATAAACCATATATCATTAGCCCTATACCAATATCACCTATATTAGATATCTTCAACTCTATACTCCAAATCCTTAACGCAATGCAATTAACCTTATACTCCACCCCTAACCACAATCGCTAAACCCTTAACCTGTATACCATTTTCCATATACTGTTACCACAGCCTGGGACCCATCACACCTATACCCTATAACCCACAGCAATACCTCATAACCTTAAACCCAATGCCCCATAATCTTAACCCCAACCCTTAACCTAATACCTTTAATCCTGTACCTTAACCCTATACCCTTACCCAAACCTTTACCCTTTAACCCATTATTCTCAAACCTTAACTCTATACCCCAAAACCTTAAAGCTTCACTCTCAACGAAATACTCATGAGCCATTTCCTCTCACTCCACCCCAGTGTCCTATTGCTTAGACTTTCACTCCGCTTCAGTGTTCCATTGTTAGACTCTCACCCCACCCCTGTGTTCCATCATTAGACTTGCACACCGCACTAGTGTTCTATTGCTTAGACTCTCGCTTTGCCCCAATGTTCCATTGCTTAGACTCTCACTCCGCCCCAGTGTTCCATCGTTAGACCATCGCTCCGCCCCAGTGTTCCATTGTTTAGACTCTCACTCCGCCCCAGTGTTCCATTACTTAGACTCTCACTCCGGCCCAGTGTTCTATTGCTTAGACTCTCACTCCACCCCAGTGTTCCATTGCTTAGACTCTCACTTCGCCAAAGTGTTCCATTGCTTAGACTCTCACTCCGCCCCAGTGTTCCATTGCATACACGCTCTCTTCGCCCCAGTGATCCATTGCTTAGACTCTCACTCCACCCCGGTGTTTCATTGCTTAGACTCTCACTCCGCCCCACTGTTCCATTGCTTAGAAACTCGCTCCGCCCCAGTGTTCCATTGCTTAGAATCTCTCTTCGCCCCAGTGTTCCATTACTTAGACTCTCACTCCTAACGAGTGTTCCATCCTTATACTCTCACTCCGCCCCAGTGTTCCATTGCTTAGACTCTCACTCACCCCAGTGTTCCAATGCATAGATTCTCAATCCGCCGCAGTGTCCCAGTGCTTAGACTCTCACTCCACCCAAGTGTTCCATTGCTTAGAATCTCGCTCCGCCCCAGTGTCCCAGTGCTTAGATTCTCACTCCAACCCAGTGTGCCATCGTTAGACTCTCACTCCAGCCCAGTGTTCCATTGCTTAGACTCTCACTTCGCCCCAGTGTTCCATTGCTTAGACTCTCACTCACCCCAGTGTTCCATTGCTTAGACTCTCACTCCACCCCAGTGTTCCATTGCTTAGATTCTCACTCCGCCCAGTATTCCATTGCTTAGAATCTCGCTCCGACCCAGTGTTCCATTGCTTAGATTCTGACTCCAACCCAGTGTTCCATCATTAGACACTCACTCCGCCCCAGTGTTCAATTGCTTAGACTCTCATTCACCCCAGTGTTCCATTGCTTAGACTCTCACTCACCCCAGTTTTCCATTGCTTAGACTCTTACTCTGCCCCAGTGTGCCATTGCTTAGACTCTCACTCACCCCAGTGTTCCATTGCTTAGACTCTCACTCCGCCCCAGTGTTCCATTGCTTAGACTCTCACTCACCCCAGTGTTCCATTGCTTAGACTCTCACTCCATCCCAGTGTTCCATTGCTTAGATTCTCACTCCGCCCCAGTATTCCATTGCTTAGAATCTCGCTCCGCCCAAGTGTTCCATTGCTTAGATTCTCACTCCAACACAGTGGTCCATTGTTAGACACTCACTCCGCCCCAGTGTTCAATTGCTTAGACTCTCATTCACCCCAGTGTTCCATTGCTTAGACTCTCACTCACCCCAGTGTTCCATTGCTTAGACTTTCACTCCTACCCAGTGTTCCATCGTTAGACTCTCACTCCACCCCAGTGTTCCATTGCTTACACGCTCTCTCCACCCCATTGTTCCATTGTTTAGACTCTCGCTCTGCCCCAGTGTTCCATCGTTAGACTCTCACTCCGCCCAAGTGTTTCATTGCTTAGACTCTCTCGCCGCACCAGTGTTCCATTGCTTACACGCTCTCTCCGCCAGTGTTCCATTGCTTAGACTCTCGCTCTGCCCCAGTGTTCCATCGTTAGACTCTCACTCCGCCACAGTGTTCCATTGCTTAGAATCTCTCTTCGCCCCAGTGTTCCATTACTTAGACTCTCACTCCTAACGAGTGTTCCATCCTTATACTCTCACTCCGCCCCAGTGTTCCATTGCTTAGACTCTCACTCACCCCAGTGTTCCAATGCTTAGACTCTCACTCCACCCAAGTGTTCCATTGCATAGATTCTCAATCCGCCGCAGTGTCCCATTGCTTAGAATCTCGCTCCGCCCCAGTGTCCCAGTGCTTAGATTCTCACTCCAACCCAGTGTGCCATCGTTAGACTCTCACTCCAGCCCAGTGTTCCATTGCTTAGACTCTCACTTCGCCCCAGTGTTCCATTGCTTAGACTCTCACTCACCCCAGTGTTCCATTGCTTAGACTCTCACTCCACCCCAGTGTTCCATTGCTTAGATTCTCACTCCGCCCAGTATTCCATTGCTTAGAATCTCGCTCCGACCCAGTGTTCCATTGCTTAGATTCTGACTCCAACCCAGTGTTCCATCATTAGACACTCACTCCGCCCCAGTGTTCAATTGCTTAGACTCTCATTCACCCCAGTGTTCCATTGCTTAGACTCTCACTCACCCCAGTTTTCCATTGCTTAGACTCTTACTCTGCCCCAGTGTGCCATTGCTTAGACTCTCACTCACCCCAGTGTTCCATTGCTTAGACTCTCACTCCGCCCCAGTGTTCCATTGCTTAGACTCTCACTCACCCCAGTGTTTCATTGCTTAGACTCTCACTCCATCCCAGTGTTCCATTGCTTAGATTCTCACTCCGCCCCAGTATTCCATTGCTTAGAATCTCGCTCCGCCCCAGTGTTCCATTGCTTAGATTCTCACTCCAACCCAGTGGTCCATCGTTAGACACTCACTCCGCCCCAGTGTTCAATTGCTTAGACTCTCATTCACCCCAGTGTTCCATTGCTTAGACTCTCACTCACCCCAGTGTTCCATTGCTTAGACTTTCACTCCTACCCAGTGTACCATCGTTAGACTCTCACTCCACCCCAGTGTTCCATTGCTTACACGCTCTCTCCACCCCATTGTTCCATTGTTTAGACTCTCGCTCTGCCCCAGTGTTCCATCGTTAGACTCTCACTCCGCCCAAGTGTTTCATTGCTTAGACTCTCTCGCCGCACCAGTGTTCCATTGCTTACACGCTCTCTCCGCCAGTGTTCCATTGCTTAGACTCTCGCTCTGCCCCAGTGTTCCATCGTTAGACTCTCACTCCGCCACAGTGTTCCATTGCTTAGAGTCTCACTCACCCCAATATTCCATTGCTTAGACTCTCACTCCGCCCCAGTATTCCATTCCTTAGACCATTGCTCCACCCCATGTTCAATTGCGTAGACTCTCACTCCACCTCAGTGTTCCATTGATTTAGATTCTCGCTCCGTCCCAGTGTTCCATTGCTTAGACTCTCACTCCGCCCCAGTGTTCCATTGCCTAGACTCTCACTCCAACCCAGTGTTCCAAAGTTAGACTCTCACTCCGACATAGTGTTCCATTGCTTAGACTCTCACTCACCCCAGTGTTCCATGCTTAGACTCTCACCTCACTCTGCCCCAGTGTTCCATTGCCTAGAATCTCACTCCACCCCAGTGATACATTGCTTAGACTCTCGCTCCACCCCAGTGTTCCATTGCTTAGACTCTCGCTTCACCCCAGTGTTCCATTGCTTAGATTCTCACTCCAACCCAGTGTTTCATCTTTAGACTCTCACTCTGCCCCAGTGTTCCATCGTTAGACTCTCACTCTGCCCCAGTGTTTCATTGCTTAGACTCTCACTCTGCCCCAGTGTTTCATTGCTTAGACTCTCACTCCGCCCCAGTGCTCCATTGCTTAGACTCTCACTCCACCCCAGTATTCCATTGCTTAGACTCTCACTCCGCACCGGTGTTGCATTGCTTAGACTCTCACTCCACCCCAGTGTTCCATTGCTTAGAATCTCACTCCACTCCAGTGTTCCATCGTTAGGCTCTCAGTCTGCCCAAGTGTTTCATTGCTTAGACTCTCGCTCCACCTCAGTGTTCCATTGCTTAGACTCTCGCTCCACCCCAATGTTCCATTGCTTAGAGTCTCGCTCCGCCCCAGTGTTCCATTGCTAAGACTCTCACTCCGCCCCAGTGTTCCATTGCTTAGACTCTCACTCCAACCCTGTGTTCCATCGTTAGACTCTCACTCCACCCCAGTGTTCCATTGCTTAGACTCTCGCTCCACCCCAGTGTTCCATTGCTTAGACTCTCACTCACCCCCGTGTTCCAATGCTTAGACTCTCACTCCACCCCAGAGTTCCATTGCATAGATTCTCACTCTGCTCAAGTGTTCCATTGCTTAGACTCTCACTCCTACCCAGTGTTCCATCGTTAGACTCTCACTCCGCCCCAGTGTTCCATTGCTTACACACTCTCTCCGCCGCATTGTTCCATTGCTTAGACTCTCACTCCGCCCCAGTGTTCCATCGTTAGACTCTCACTCTGCCCCAGTGTTACATTGCTTAGACTCTCTCTCCGCACCAGTGTTCCATTGCTTACACGCTCTCTCGCCAGTGTTCCATTGCTTAGACTCCCGCTCCGCCCCAGTGTTCCATCGTTACACTCTCACCCCGCCCCATTGTTCCATTGCTTAGACTCTCACTCTGCCCCAGTGTTCCATTGCTTAGACTCTCACTCCTACCCAGTGTTCCATTGTTAGACTCTCACTCCACCCCAATGTTCCATTGCTTAAACGCTCTCTCCGCCCCATTGTTCCATTGCTTTGAGTCTCACTCACCCCAATGTTTCATTGCTCAGACTCTCACTCCGCCCCAGTATACCATTCCTTAGACCATTGCTCCAACCCATGTGCAATTGCGTAGACTCTCACTCCACCCGTGTTCCATTGCTTTAGATTCTCGCTCTGCCCCAGTGTTCCATTGCTTAGACTCTCACTCCGCCCCAGTGTTCCATTGCTTAGACTCTCACTCCAACCCAGTGTTCCATCGTTAGATTCTCACTCCGCCATAGTGTTCCATTGCTTAGACTCACACTCACCCCAGTGTTCCATGCTTAGACTCTTACTCTGCCCCAGTGTTCCATTGCCTAGAATCTCACTCCACCCCAGTGCTCCATTGCTTGGACTCTCACTCCACCCCAGAGTTCCATTGCTTAGACTCTCACTCCGCCCCAGTGTTCCATTGCTTAGACTCTCACTCCACCCCAGTGTTCCAATGCATAGATTCTCAATCCGCCCCAGTGTTCCATTGCTTAGAATCTCCCTCCGCCCCAGTGTCCCAGTGCTTAGATTCTCACTCCAACCCAGTGTTCCATCGTTAGACTCTCTCTCCGCACCAGTGTTCCATTGCTTACACGCTCTGTCCGCCAGTGTTCCATTGCTTAGACTCTCGCAACACCCCAGTGTTCCATTGTTAGACGCTCACTCCACCCCAGTGTTCCATTGCTTAGAGTCTCACTTCCCCCAATGTCCCATTGCTTAGACTCTCACTCTGCCCCAGTATTCAATTCCTTATACCATTGCTCCACCCCATGTTCAATTGCGTAGACTCTCACTCCACCCGTGTTCCATTGCTTAGAGTCTCGCTCCGCCCCAGTGTTCCATTGCTAAGACTCTCACTCAGTCCCAGTGTTCCATTGCTTGGACTCGCACTCACCCCAGTGTTCCATGTTTAGACTCTCACTCTGCCCCAGTGTTCCATTGCCTATAATCTCACTCCACCCCAGTGTTCCATTGCTTGGACTCTCGCTCTGCCCCAGTGATCCATTGCTTACACTCTCGCTCCACCCCAGTGTTCTATTTCTTGGACTCTCACTCCACCCCAGTGTTCCATCTTTAGACTCTCACTCTTCCCCAGTGTTCCATTGCGTAGACTCTCACACCCCCCAGTGTTCCATTGCTTAGACTCTCACTCCAACCCAGTGTTCCAAAGTTAGACTCTCACTCCGCCCCAGTGTTCCATTGCTTACACTCCAACTCACCCCAGTGTTCCATTGGTTAGACACTCACTCTGCCCCAGTGTTCTATTGCTTAGATTCTCACTCTGCCCCAGTGTTCCATTGCCTAGAATCTGACTCCACCCCAGTGATCCATTGCTTAGACTCTCGCTCCACCCCAGTGTTCCATTGCTTAGACTCTCGCTTCACCCCAGTGTTCCATTGCTTAGACTCTGGCTCCACCCCAGTGATCCATTGCTTAGACTCTCACTCCACCCCAGTGCTCCATTGCTTAGACTCTCACTCCACCCCAGTGTTCCATTGCTTACACTCTCACTCTGCCACTGCGTTGCTTTGCATAAACTCTCACTCCACCCCAGTGTTCCATTGCTTAGACTCTCGCTTCACCCCAGTGTTCCATTGCTTAGACTCTCGCTCCACCCCAGTGTTCCATTGCTTAGACTCTCACTCACCCCAGTGTTCCAATGCTTGGACTCTCACTCTACCCCAGTGTTCCATTGCATAGATTCTCACTCTGCCCAAGTGTTCCATCGTTAGACTCTCACTCCGACCCAGTGTTCCATTGCTTACACACTCTCTCCACCCCATTGTTCCATTGCTCAGACTCTCACTCCGCCCCAGTGTTCCATCGTTAGACTCTCACTCTGCCCCAGTGTTACATTGCTTAGACTCTCTCTCCGCACCAGTGTTCCATTGCTTACACGCTCTCTCGCCAGTGTTCCATTGCTTAGACTCCCGCTCCGCCCCAGTGTTCCATCGTTAGACTCTCACCCCGCCCCATTGTTCCATTGCTTAGACTCTCACTCCTACCCAGTGTCCCATTGTTAGACTCTCGCTCCACCCCAGTGTTCCATTGCTTACACGCTCTCTCCGCCCCATTGTTCCATTGCTTTGAGTCTCACTCACCCCAATGTTTCATTGTTTAGACTCTCACTCCGCCCCAGTATACCATTCCTTAGACCATTGCTCCAACCCATGTGCAATTGCGTAGACTCTCACTCCACCCGTGTTCCATTGCTTTAGATTCTCGCTCTGCCCCAGTGTTCTATTGCTTAGACTCTCACTCCGCCCCAGTGTTCCATTGCTTAGACTCTCACTCCAACCCAGTGTTCCATCGTTAGATTCTCACTCCGCCATAGTGTTCCATTGCTTAGACTCACACTCACCCCAGTGTTCCATGCTTAGACTCTTACTCTGCCCCAGTGTTCCATTGCCTAGAATCTCACTCCACCCCAGTGCTCCATTGCTTGGACTCTCACTCCACCCCAGAGTTCCATTGCTTAGACTCTCACTCCGCCCCAGTGTTCCATTGCTTAGACTCTCACTCACCCCAGTGTTCCAAGGCTTAGACTCTCACTCCACCCCAGTGTTCCATTGCATACATTCTCAATCCGCCCCAGTGTTCCATTGCTTAGAATCTCCCTCCGCCCCAGTGTCCCAGTGCTTAGATTCTCACTCCAACCCAGAGTGCAATCGTTAGACTCTCACTCCGCACCAGTGTTCCATTGCTTACACGCTCTCTCCGCCAGTGTTCCATTGCTTAGACTCTCGCGCCACCCCAGTGTTCCATTGTTAAACACTCACTCCACCCTAGTGTTCCATTGCTTAGAGTCTCACTTCCCCCAATGTCCCATTGCTTAGACTCTCACTCTGCCCCAGTATTCCATTCCATATACCATTGCTCCACCCCATGTTCAATTGCGTAGACTCTCACTCCACCCGTGTTCCATTGCTTAGAGTCTCGCTCCGCCCCAGTGTTCCATTGCTAAGACTCTCACTCAGTCCCAGTGTTCCATTGCTTGGACTCTCGCTCGGCCCCAGTGATCCATTGCTTAGACTCTCACTCCACCCCAGTGTTCCATTGCTTAGACTCTCACTCCACCCCAGTGTTCTATTGCTTGGACTCTCACCCCACCCCAGTGTTCCATCTTTGGACTCTCACTCTGCCCCGGTGTTCCATTGCTTAGACTCTCACACCCCCCCAGTGTTCCATTGCTTAGACTCTCACTCCAACCCTGTGTTCCAAAGTTAGACTCTCACTCCGCCCCAGTGTTCCATTGCTTACATTCCAACTCACCCCAGTGTTCCATTGCTTAGACACTAACTCCGCCTCAGTGTTCCATTGCTTAGATTCTCACTCCGCCCCAGTGTTCCATTGCTTAGAATCTCGCTCAGCCCCAGTGTTCTATTGCTTAGATTCTCACTCCAACCCAGTGTTTCATCTTTAGACTCTCACTCCGCCCCAGTGTTTCCTCGTTAGACTCTCACTCCGCCCCAGTGTTTCATTGCTTAGACTCTCACTCACCCTGTGTTCCATTGCTTAGAATCTCACTCCGCCCCAGTGCTCCATTGCTTACACTCTCACTCCGCCCCAGTATTCCATTGCTTGAACTCTCACTCCGCCCCGGTGTTGCATTGCTTAGACTCTCACTCCACCCCAGTGTTCCATTGCTTAGAATCTCACTCTGCCCCAGTGTTCCATTGCCTAGAATCTGACTCCACCCCAGTGATCCATTGCTTAGACTCTCGCTCCACCCCAGTGTTCCATTGCTTAGACTCTCGCTTCACCCCAGTGTTCCATTGCTTAGACTCTGGCTCCACCCCAGTGATCCATTGCTTAGACTCTCACTCCACCCCAGTGCTCCATTGCTTAGACTCTCACTCCACCCCAGTGTTCCATTGCTTACACTCTCACTCTGCCACTGCGTTGCTTTGCATAAACTCTCACTCCACCCCAGTGTTCCATTGCTTAGACTCTCGCTTCACCCCAGTGTTCCATTGCTTAGACTCTCGCTCCACACCAGTGTTCCATTGCTTAGACTCTCACTCACCCCAGTGTTCCAATGCTTGGACTCTCACTCTACCCCAGTGTTCCATTGCATAGATTCTCACTCTGCCCAAGTGTTCCATTGCTTAGACTCTCACTCCTCAGTGTTCCATCGTTAGACTCTCACTCCGACCCAGTGTTCCATTGCTTACACACTCTCTCCGCCCCATTGTTCCATTGCTCAGACTCTCACTCCGCCCCAGTGTTCCATCGTTAGACTCTCACTCTGCCCCAGTGTTACATTGCTTAGACTCTCTCTCTGCACCAGTGTTCCATTGCTTACACGCTCTCTCGCCAGTGTTCCATTGCTTAGACTCCCGCTCCGCCCCAGTGTTCCATCGTTAGACTCTCACCCCGCCCCATTGTTCCATTGCTTAGACTCTCACTCCTACCCAGTGTCCCATTGTTAGACTCTCACTCCACCCCAGTGTTCCATTGCTTACACGCTCTCTCCGCCCCATTGTTCCATTGCTTTGAGTCTCACTCACCCCAATGTTTCATTGTTTAGACTCTCACTCCGCCCCAGTATACCATTCCTTAGACCATTGCTCCAACCCATGTGCAATTGCGTAGACTCTCACTCCACCCGTGTTCCATTGCTTTAGATTCTCGCTCTGCCCCAGTGTTCTATTGCTTAGACTCTCACTCCGCCCCAGTGTTCCATTGCTTAGACTCTCACTCCAACCCAGTGTTCCATCGTTAGATTCTCACTCCGCCATAGTGTTCCATTGCTTAGACTCACACTCACCCCAGTGTTCCATGCTTAGACTCTTACTCTGCCCCAGTGTTCCATTGCCTAGAATCTCACTCCACCCCAGTGCTCCATTGCTTGGACTCTCACTCCACCCCAGAGTTCCATTGCGGAGACTCTCACTCCGCCCCAGTGTTCCATTGCTTAGACTCTCACTCACCCCAGTGTTCCAAGGCTTAGACTCTCACTCCACCCCAGTGTTCCATTGCATACATTCTCAATCCGCCCCAGTGTTCCATTGCTTAGAATCTCCCTCCGCCCCAGTGTCCCAGTGCTTAGATTCTCACTCCAACCCAGTGTGCCATCGTTAGACTCTCACTCCGCACCAGTGTTCCATTGCTTACATGCTCTCTCCGCCAGTGTTCCATTGCTTAGACTCTCGCGCCACCCCAGTGTTCCATTGTTAAACGCTCACTCCACCCCAGTGTTCCATTGCTTAGAGTCTCACTTCCTCCAATGTCCCATTGCTTAGACTCTCACTCTGCCCCAGTATTTCATTCCATATACCATTGCTCCACCCCATGTTCAATTGCGTAGACTCTCACTCCACCCGCGTTCCATTGCTTAGAGTCTCGCTCCGCCCCAGTGTTCCATTGCTAAGACTCTCACTCAGTCCCAGTGTTCCATTGCTTGGACTCTCGCTCCGCCCCAGTGATCCATTGCTTAGACTCTCACTCCACCCCAGTGTTCCATTGCTTAGACTCTCACTCCACCCCAGTGTTCTATTGCTTGGACTCTCACCCCACCCCAGTGTTCCATCTTTAGACTCTCACTCTGCCCCGGTGTTCCATTGCTTAGACTCTCACACCCCCCCAGTGTTCCATTGCTTAGACTCTCACTCCAACCCTGTGTTCCAAAGTTAGACTCTCACTCCGCCCCAGTGTTCCATTGCTTACATTCCAACTCACCCCAGTGTTCCATTGCTTAGACACTAACTCCGCCTCAGTGTTCCATTGCTTAGATTCTCACTCCGCCCCAGTGTTCCATTGCTTAGAATCTCGCTCAGCCCCAGTGTTCTATTGCTTAGATTCTCACTCCAACCCAGTGTTTCATCTTTAGACTCTCACTCCGCCCCAGTGTTCCCTCGTTAGACTCTCACTCCGCCCCAGTGTTTCATTGCTTAGACTCTCACTCACCCTGTGTTCCATTGCTTAGACTCTCACTCCGCCCCAGTGCTCCATTGCTTACACTCTCACTCCGCCCCAGTATTCCATTGCTTAGACTCTCACTCCGCCCCGGTGTTGCATTGCTTAGACTCTCACTACACCCCAGTGTTCCATTGCTTAGAATCTCACTCTGCTCCAGTGTTCCATCGTTAGACTCTCAGTCTGCCCTAGTGTTCCATTGCTTAGACTCTCGCTCCACCTCAGTGTTCCATTGCTTAGACTCTCGCTCCACTCCAGTGTTCCATCGTTAGACTCTTGCTCCGCCCCAGTGTTCCATTGCTTAGACTCTTTCTCCGCCCCAGTATTCCATTCCTTAGACTTTCGCTCCACCCCAGTTATCCATTGCTTAGACTCACAATCCACTCAAGTGTTCCATCGTTAGACTCTCACTCCACCCCAGTGTTCAATTGCTTAGACTCTCGTTCCACACCATTGTTCCATTGCTTAGACTCTCACTCCGCCCCTGTGTTCCAATGCTTAGTCTTTCGCTCCACCCCAATGTTCCATTGCTTAAACTCTCACTCCACCTCAGTGTTTCATTGCTTAAACTCTCACTCCGCCCTAGTGTTCTATTGCGTAGACTCTCACTCACCCCAGTGGTTCATGCTTAGACTCTCACTCTGCCCCAGTGTTCCATTGCCTAGAATCTCAGTCCACCCCAGTGTTCCATTGCTTAGACTCGCGTTCCACCCCAGTGTTCCATTGCTTAGACTCTCGCTTCACCCCAGTGTTCCATTGCTTAGACTCTTGCTCCACCCCAGTGTTCCATTGCTTAGACTCTCACTCCGCTCCAGTGTTCCATTGCTTAGACTCTCACTCCGCCCCAGTGTTCCATTGCTTACACTCTCACTCCGCCGCAGTGTTCTTTTGCTTAGACTCTCACTCCGCCCCAGTGTTTCCTCTCTTAGACTCTCGCTCCGCCCCAGTGTTCCATTGCTTAGAATCTCACTCCGTTCCAGTGTTCCATTTCTTAGAATCTCGCTTTGCCCCAGTGTTCCATTGCTTAGAATCTCGCTCTGCCCCAGTGTTCCATTGCTTAGACTCTCACACCAACCCAGTTTTCCATCGTTAGACTCTCATTCCGACCCAGTGTTCCATTGCTTACAATCCAACTCACCCCAGTGTTCCATTGCTTAGACTCTCACTCCATCTCAGTGTTCCATTGCTTAGTCTCTTACTCCGCCCCAGTGTTCCATTGCTTAGAATCTCGCTCCGCCGCAGTGTTTCATTGCTTAGATTTTCACTCCGAACCAGTGTTCCATCTTCAGACTCTCACTCACCCCCATGTTCCATTGCTTAGATTCTCACTACAACCCAGTGCTCCATCGTTAGACTCTCACTCCGCCCCAGTGTTCCATTGCTTAGACTCTGACTCACCCCGTGTTCCATTGCTTAGACTCTCACTCCACCCCAGTGTTCTATTGCTTAGACTCCCACTCACCCCAGTGTTCTATTGCTTAGACGCTCACTTCACTCCACCCCAGTGTTCCATTCTTAGACTGTCACTCTGCCCCAGTGTTCCATTGCTTAGAGTCTCGCTCCACTTCAGTGTTCAATTGCTTAGCCTCTCGCTCCACCCCAGTGTTCCATTGCTTAGACTCCCACTCACCCCAGTGTTCCATTGCTTAGACTCTCACTTCACTCCACCCCAGTGTTCCATGCTTAGACTGTCACTCCGCGCAGTGTTCCATTGCTTACACTCTCTCTCCACCCCAGTGTTCCATTGCTTAGACTCTCACTCCGCTCCAGTGTTCCATTTCTTAGAATCTCGCTCTGCCCAGTTTTCCATCGTTAGAATCTTGCTCTGCCCCTGTGTTCCATTGCTTAGACTCTCACACCAACCCAGTTTTCCATTGTTAGACTCTCATTCCGTCCCAGTGTTCCATTGCTTACACTCCAACTCACCCCAGTGTTCCATTCCTTAGACTCTCACTCCACCTCAGTGTTCCATTGCTTAGAATCTCACTCCGCTCCAGTGTTCCATTTCTTAGAATCTCGCTCTGCCCCAGTGTTCCATTGCTTAGATTCTCACTCCGAACCAGTGTTCCATCTTTAGACTCTCACTCCGCCCCAGCGTTCCATTGCTTAGACTCTCACACCGCCCCAGTGTTCCATTGCTTAGACTCTCACTCACCCCAGTGTTCGATTGCTTAGATTCTCACTCCAACCCAGTGTTCCATCGTTAGACTCTCACTCCGCCCCAGTGTTCCATTGCTTAGACTCTGACTCACCCCGTGTTCCATTGCTTAGACTCTCACTTCACTCCACCCCAGTGTTCCATGCTTAGACTGTCACTCTGCCACAGTGTTCCATTGCTTAGACTCTCGCTCCACTTCAGTGTTCCATTGCTTAGACTCTCGCTCGACCCCAGTGTTCCATCGTTAGACTCTCGCTCCGCCCCAGTGTTCCATTGCTTAGACTCTTGCTACGCCCCAGGATTCCATTCCTTAGACTTTCGCTCCACCCCAGTTATCCATTGCTTAGACTCACGCTCCACTCCATTGTTCCATTGCTTAGGCTCTCACTCTACCCCAGTGTTCCATTGCTTAGACTGTCACTCTGCCCCAGTGTTCCAATGCTTAGTCTTTCGCTCCACCCCAGTGTTACATTGCTTAGACTCTCGTTCCACCCCAGTGTTCCATTGCTTAGGCTCTCACTCCACCCCAGTGTTCCATTGCTTAGACTGTCACTCTGCGCCAGTGTTCCAATGCTTAGTCTTGCGCTCCACCCCAATGTTCCATTGCTTGAACTCTCGCTCCACCTCAGTGTTTCATTGCTAAGGCTCTCACTCCGCACTAGTGTTCTATTGTGTAGACTCTGACTCACCCCAGTGGTCCATGCTTAGACTCTCACTCTGCCCCAGTGTTCCATTGCCTAGAATCTCACTCCACCCCACCCCAGTGTTCCATTGCTTGGACTCCCGCGCCGCCCCAATGTTCCATTGCTTAGACTCTCGCTCCACCCCAGTGTTCCATTGCTTAAACTCTCATTCTGCTCCAGTGTTCCATTGCTTAGATTCTCACTCCGCCCCAGTGTTCCATTGCTTAGACTCTCTCTCCACCCCAGTGTTCCATTGCTTAAACTCTCATTCCGCTCAAGTGTTCCATTGCTTAGACTCTCACTCCGCCCCAGTGTTCCATTGCCTAGAATCTCAGTCTACCCGAGTGTTCCATTGCTTAGACTCTCGCTTCACCCCAGTGTTCCATTGCTTAGACTCTTGCTCCACCCCAGTGTTCCATTGCTTAGACTCTCACTCCGCTCCAGTGTTCCATTGCTTAGACTCTCACTCCGCCCCAGTGTTCCATTGCTTACACTCTCACTCCGCCGCAGTGTTCTTTTGCTTAAACTCTCACTCCGCCCCAGTGTTTCCTCTCTTAGACTCTCGCTCCGCCCCAGTGTTCCATTGCTTAGAATCTCACTCCGTTCCAGTGTTCCATTTCTTAGAATCTCGCTCTGCCCCAGTGTTCCATTGCTTAGAATCTCGCTCTGCCCCAGTGTTCCATTGCTTAGACTCTCACACCAACCCAGTTTTCCATCGTTAGACTCTCATTCCGACCCAGTGTTCCATTGCTTACAATCCAACTCACCCCAGTGTTCCATTGCTTAGACTCTCACTCCATCTCAGTGTTCCATTGCTTAGTCTCTTACTCCGCCCCAGTGTTCCATTGCTTAGAATCTCGCTCCGCCGCAGTGTTTCATTGCTTAGATTTTCACTCCGAACCAGTGTTCCATCTTCAGACTCTCACTCACCCCCATGTTCCATTGCTTAGATTCTCACTACAACCCAGTGTTCCATCGTTAGACTCTCACTCCACCCCAGTGTTCCATTGCTTAGACTCTGACTCACCCCGTGTTCCATTGCTTAGACTCTCACTCCACCCCAGTGTTCTATTGCTTAGACTCCCACTCACCCCAGTGTTCCATTGCTTAGACGCTCACTTCACTCCACCCCAGTGTTCCATTCTTAGACTGTCACTCTGCCCCAGTGTTCCATTGCTTAGAGTCTCGCTCCACTTCAGTGTTCAATTGCTTAGCCTCTCGCTCCACCCCAGTGTTCCATTGCTTAGACTCCCACTCACCCCAGTGTTCCATTGCTTAGACTCTCACTTCACTCCACCCCAGTGTTCCATGCTTAGACTGTCACTCCGCGCAGTGTTCCATTGCTTACACTCTCTCTCCACCCCAGTGTTCCATTGCTTAGACTCTCACTCCGCTCCAGTGTTCCATTTCTTAGAATCTCGCTCTGCCCAGTGTTCCATCGTTAGAATCTTGCTCTGCCCCTGTGTTCCATTGCTTAGACTCTCACACCAACCCAGTTTTCCATTGTTAGACTCTCATTCCGTCCCAGTGTTCCATTGCTTACACTCCAACTCACCCCAGTGTTCCATTCCTTAGACTCTCACTCCACCTCAGTGTTCCATTGCTTAGAATCTCACTCCGCTCCAGTGTTCCATTTCTTAGAATCTCGCTCTGCCCCAGTGTTCCATTGCTTAGATTCTCACTCCGAACCAGTGTTCCATCTTTAGACTCACTCCGCCCCAGTGTTCCATTGCTTAGACTCTCACACCGCCCCAGTGTTCCATTGCTTAGACTCTCACTCACCCCAGTGTTCGATTGCTTAGATTCTCACTCCAACCCAGTGTTCCATCGTTAGACTCTCACTCCGCCCCAGTGTTCCATTGCTTAGACTCTGACTCACCCCGTGTTCCATTGCTTAGACTCTCACTCCACCCCAGTGTTCCATTGCTTAGACTCCCACTCACCCCAGTGTTCCATTGCTTAGACTCTCACTTCACTCCACCCCAGTGTTCCATGCTTAGACTGTCACTCTGCCACAGTGTTCCATTGCTTAGACTCTCGCTCCACTTCAGTGTTCCATTGCTTAGACTCTCGCTCCACCCCAGTGTTCCATCGTTAGACTCTCGCTCCGCCCCAGTGTTCCATTGCTTAGACTCTTGCTACGCCCCAGTATTCCATTCCTTAGACTTTCGCTCCACCCCAGTTATCCATTGCTTAGACTCACGCTCCACTCCATTGTTCCATTGCTTAGGCTCTCATTCTACCCCAGTGTTCCATTGCTTAGACTGTCACTCTGCCCCAGTGTTCCAATGCTTAGTCTTTCGCTCCACCCCAGTGTTACATTGCTTAGACTCTCGTTCCACCCCAGTGTTCCATTGCTTAGGCTCTCACTCCACCCCAGTGTTCCATTGCTTAGACTGTCACTCTGCGCCAGTGTTCCAATGCTTAGTCTTGCGCTCCACCCCAATGTTCCATTGCTTGAACTCTCGCTCCACCTCAGTGTTTCATTGCTAAGGCTCTCACTCCGCACTAGTGTTCTATTGTGTAGACTCTGACTCACCCCAGTGGTCCATGCTTAGACTCTCACTCTGCCCCAGTGTTCCATTGCCTAGAATCTCACTCCACCCCACCCCAGTGTTCCATTGCTTGGACTCCCGCGCCGCCCCAATGTTCCATTGCTTAGACTCTCGCTCCACCCCAGTGTTCCATTGCTTAAACTCTCATTCCGCTCCAGTGTTCCATTGCTTAGACTCTCACTCCGCCCCAGTGTTCCATTGCTTAGACTCTCTCTCCACCCCAGTGTTCCATTGCTTAAACTCTCATTCCGCTCCAGTGTTCCATTGCTTAGACTCTCACTCCGCCCCAGTGTTCCAATGCTTACATTCTCACTCCGCCGCAGTGTTCCTTTGCTTAGACTCTCACTCCGCCACAGTGTTTCCTTGCTTAGACTTTCACTCCACCCCAGTGTTCTATTGCTTACAATCTCTCTCCGCCCCAGTGTTCCATTGCTTAGAATGTCACTCCGCTCCAGGGTTCCATTTCTTAGAATCTCGCTCTGCCCCAGTGTTCCATTGCTTAGAATCTCGCTCTGCCCCAGTGTTCCATTACTTAGACTCTCACACCAACCCAGTTTTCCATCGTTAGACTCTCATTCCGCCCGAGTGTTCAATTGCTTACACTCCAACTCATCCCAGTGTTCCATTGCTTAGACTCTCACTCCACCTCAGTGTTCCATTGCTTAGTCTCTCACTCCGCCCCAGTGTTCCATTGCTTAGAATCTCGCTCCGCCCCAGTGTTCCATTGCTTAGATTCTCACTCCGAACCAGTGTTCCATCTTTAGACTCTCACTCCGCCCCAGTGTTCCATTGCATAGACTCTCACACCGCCCCAGTGTTCCATTGCTTAGACTCTCACTCACCCCAGTGTTCCATTGCTTAGATTCTCACTCCAACCCAGTGTTCCATCGTTAGACTCTCACTCCGCCCCAGTGTTCCATTGCTTAGACTCTGACTCACCCCGTGTTCCATTGCTTAGATTCTCACTCCACCCCAGTGTTCCATTGCTTAGACTCCCACTCACCCCAGTGTTCCATTGCTTAGATTCTCACTCCGCCCCAGTATACCATTCCTTAGACCATTGCTCCAACCCATGTGCAATTGCGTAGACTCTCACTCCACCCGTGTTCCATTGCTTTAGATTCTCGCTCTGCCCCAGTGTTCCATTGCTTAGACTCTCACTCCGCCCCAGTGTTCCATTGCTTAGACTCTCACTCCAACCCAGTGTTCCATCGTTAGATTCTCACTCCGCCATGGTGTGCCATTGCTTAGACTCACACTCACCCCAGTGTTCCATGCTTAGACTGTTACTCTGCCCCAGTGTTCCATTGCCTAGAATCTCACTCCACCCCAGTGCTCCATTGCTTGGACTCTCACTCCGCCCCAGAGTTCCATTGCTTAGACTCTCACTCCGCCCCAGTGTTCCATTGCTTAGACTCTCACTCCACCCCAGTGTTCCATTGCATAGATTCTCAATCCGCCCCAGTGTTCCATTGCTTAGAATCTCCCTTCGCCCCAGTGTCCAAGTGCTTAGATTCTCACTCCAACCCAGTGTGCCATCGTTAGACTCTCACTCCGCACCAGTGTTCCATTGCATACACGCTCTCTCCGCCAGTGTTCCATTGCTTAGACTCTCACGCCACCCCAGTGTTCCATTGTTAGACGCTCACTCCACCCAAGTGTTCCATTGCTTAGAGTTTCACTTCCCCCAATGTCCCATTGCTTAGACTCTCCCTCTGCCCCAGTATTCCATTCCTTATACCATTGCTCCACCCCATGTTCAATTGCGTAGACTCTCACTCCACCCGTGTTCCATTGCTTAGAGTCTCGCTCCGCCCCAGTGTTCCATTGCTAAGACTCTCACTCAGTCCCAGTGTTCCATTGCTTGGACTCTCGCTCCGCCCCAGTGATCCATTGCTTAGACTCTCACTCCACCCCAGTGTTCCATTGCTTAGACTCTCACTCCACACCAGTGTTCTATTGCTTGGACTCTCACTCCAACCCTGTGTTCCAAAGTTAGACTCTCACTTCCCCCCAGTGTTCCATTGCTTACATTCCAACTCACCCCAGTGTTCCATTGCTTAGACACTCACTCCGCCTCAGTGTTCCATTGCTTAGATTCTCACTCCGCCCCAGTGTTCCATTGCTTAGAATCTCGCTCAGCCCCAGTGTTCCATTGCTTAGATTCTCACTCCAACCCAGTGTTTCATCTTTAGACTCTCACTCCGCCCCAGTGTTCCATCGTTAGACTCTCACTCCGCCCCAGTGTTTCATTGCTTAGACTCTCACTCACCCTGTGTTCCATTGCTTAGACTCTCACTCTGCCCCAGTGCTCCATTGCTTACACTCTCACTCCGCCCCAGTATTCCATTGCTTAGACTCTCACTCCGCCCCGGTGTTGCATTGCTTAGACTCTCACTCCACCCCAGAGTTCCATTGCTTAGAATCTCACTCTGCCCCAGTGTTCCATCGTTAGACTCTCAGTCTGCCCTAGTGTTCCATTGCTTAGACTCTCGCTCCACCTCAGTGTTCCATTGCTTAGACTCTCGCTCCACCCCAGTGTTCCATCGTTAGACTCTTGCTCCGCCCCAGTGTTCCATTGCTTAGACTCTTTCTCCGCCCCAGTATTCCATTCCTTAGACTTTCGCTCCACCCCAGTTATCCATTGCTTAGACTCACAATCCACTCAAGTGTTCCATCGTTAGACTCTCGCTCCACCCCAGTGTTCAATTGCTTAGACTCTCGTTCCACACCAGTGTTCCATTGCTTAGACTCTCACTCCATCCCATTGTTCCATTGCTTAGACTCTCACTCCGCCCCTGTGTTCCGATGCTTAGTCTTTCGCTCCACCCCAATGTTCCATTGCTTGAACTCTCACTCCACCTCAGTGTTTCATTGGTTAGACTCTCACTCCGCCCTAGTGTTCTATTGCGTAGACTATCACTCACCCCAGTGGTCCATGCTTAGACTCTCACTCTGCCCCGGTGTTCCATTGCCTAGAATCTCACTCCGCCCCAGTATTCCATTGCTTAGAATCTCGTTCCACCCCAGTGTTCCATTGCTTAGACTCTCGCTTCACCCCAGTGTTCCATTGCTTAGACTCTTGCTCCACCCCAGTGTTCCATTGCTTGGACTCTCACTCCGCTCCAGTATTCCATTGCTGAGACTCTCACTCCGCCCCAGTGTTCCATTGCTTACACTGCAAAACCAAAGGAAATGACGGACGGAGTGTTGAACATTGCAAGCACTCACCCCCAGTCAACTGATCTGGGTTTAATCCATCACCGTTCTTTAGCCCACTCTGCCACCCCAGTTCAGACATGGGCATATGCAAATCAGTCTAACCCTGTGCCTCATGGGAACAGTCCAGCCCGAACTGCCAAGCCATGTCTTCCCTGGACCGGAAACAAGCTTCCTAGGACCGGTTTCTGGCATTTCAGCCGTCTTCAGCCAGGCTTGCTAGAATCCAGTGGCAAGGTGAGCAAGGGACTCACATCTGAGCATACCCTGCCAACTTATGGCGAACAAAGCAAAACCAAAGGAAATGACGGACGGAGTGTTGAACATTGCAAGCACTCACCCCCAGTCAACTGATCTGGTTTAATCCATCACCGTTCTTTAGCCCACTCTGCCACCCCAGTTCAGACATGGGCATATGCAAATCAGTCTGACCCTGTGCCTCATGGGAACAGTCCAGTCCGAACTGCCAAGCCATGTCTTCCCTGGTCCGGAAACAAGCTTCCTAGGACCGGTTTTTGGCATTTCAGCCGTCTTCAGCCAGGCTTGCTAGAATCCAGTGGCAAGGTGAGCAAGGGACTCACGTCTGAGCATACCCTGCCAACTTATGGCGAACAAAGCAAAACCAAAGGAAATGACGGACGGAGTGTTGAACATTGCAAGCACTCACCCCCAGTCAACTGATCTGGGTTTAATCCATCACCGTTCTTTAGCCCACTCTGCCACCCCAGTTCAGACATGGGCATATGCAAATCAGTCTGACCCTGTGCCTCGTGGGAACAGTCCAGCCCGAACGGCCAAGCCATGTCTTCCCTGGACCGGAAACAAGCTTCCTAGGACCGGTTTCTGGCATTTCAGCCGTCTTCAGCCAGGCTTGCTAGAATCCAGTGGCAAGGTGAGCAAGGGACTCACGTCTGAGCATACCCTGCCAACTTATGGCGAACAAAGCAAAACCAAAGGAAATGACGGACGGAGTGTTGAACATTGCAAGCAATCACCCCCAGTCAACTGATCTGGGTTTAATCCATCACCGTTCTTTAGCCCACTCTGCCACCCCAGTTCAGACATGGGGATATGCAAATCAGTCTGACCCTGTGCCTCATGGGAACAGTCCAGCCCGAACTGCCAAGCCATGTCTTCCCTGGACCGGAAACAAGCTTCCTAGGACCGGTTTCTGGCATTTAAGCCGTCTTCAGCCAGGCTTGCTAGAATCCAGTGGCAAGGTGAGCAAGGGACTCACGTCTGAGCATACCCTGCCAACTTATGGCGAACAAAGCAAAACCAAAGGAAATGACGGACGGAGTGTTGAACATTGAGAGCACTCACCCCCAGTCAACTGATCTGGGTTTAATCCATCACCGTTCTTTAGCCCACTCTGCCACCCCAGTTCAGACATGGGCATATGCAAATCAGTCTGACCCTGTGCCTCATGGGAACAGTCCAGCCCGAACTGCCAAGCCATGTCTTCCCTGGACCGGAAACAAGCTTCCTAGGACCGGTTTCTGGCATTTCAGCCGTCTTCAGCCAGGCTTGCTAGAATCCAGTGGCAAGGTGAGCAAGGGACTCACGTCTGAGCATACCCTGCCAACTTATGGCGAACAAAGCAAAACCAAAGGAAATGACGGAGTGTTGAACATTGCAAGCACTCACCCCCAGTCAACTGATCTGGGTTTAATCCATCACCGTTCTTTAGCCCACTCTGCCACCCCAGTTCAGACATGGGGATATGCAAATCAGTCTGACCCTGTGCCTCATGGGAACAGTCCAGCCCGAACTGCCAAGCCATGTCTTCCCTGGACCGGAAACAAGCTTCCTAGGACCGGTTTCTGGCATTTCAGCCGTCTTCAGCCAGGCTTGCTAGAATCCAGTGGCAAGGTGAGCAAGGGACTCACGTCTGAGCATACCCTGCCAACTTATGGCGAACAAAGCAAAACCAAAGGAAATGACGGACGGAGTGTTGAACATTGAGAGCACTCACCCCCAGTCAACTGATCTGGGTTTAATCCATCACCGTTCTTTAGCCCACTCTGCCACCCCAGTTCAGACATGGGCATATGCAAATCAGTCTGACCCTGTGCCTCATAGGAACAGTCCGGCCCGAACTGCCAAGCCATGTCTTCCCTGGACCGGAAACAAGCTTCCTAGGACCGGTTTCTGGCATTTCAGCCGTCTTCAGCCAGGCTTGCTAGAATCCAGTGGCAAGGTGAGCAAGGGACTCACGTCTGAGCATACCCTGCCAACTTATGGCGATCAAAGCAAAACCAAAGGAAATGACGGACGGAGTGTTGAACATTGCAAGCACTCACCCCCAGTCAACTGATCTGGGTTTAATCCATCACCGTTCTTTAGCCCACTCTGCCACCCCAGTTCTGACATGGGCATATGCAAATCAGTCTGACCCTGTGCCTCATGGGGACAGTCCAGCCCGAACTGCCAAGCCATGTCTTCCCTGGACAGGAAACAAGCTTCCTAGGACCGGTTTCTGGCATTTCAGCCGTCTTCAGCCAGGCTTGCTAGAATCCAGTGGCAAGGTGAGCAAGGGACTCACGTCTGAGCATACCCTGCCAGCTTATGGCGAACAAAGCAAAACCAAAGGAAATGACGGACGGAGTGTTGAACATTGCAAGCACTCACCCCCAGTCAACTGATCTGGGTTTAATCCATCACCGTTCTTTAGCCCACTCTGCCACCCCAGTTCAGACATGGGCATATGCAAATCAGTCTGACCCTGTGCCTATGCAAATCAGTCTGACCCTGTGCCTCATGGCAGTTCGGGCTGGACTGTTCCCATGAGGCACAGGGTCAGACTGATTTGCATATGGCCATGTCTGAACTGGGGTGGCAGAGTGGGCTAAAGAACGGTGATGGATCAAACCCAGATCTGTTGACTGGGTGTGAGTGTTTGATTGGTTCTGATGCTCCGTCCATCACCACCCCCTTTTGTACCGCTTTGTTCGCCATAAGTTGGCAGGGTATGCTCAGACGTGAGTCCCTTGCTCACTTTGCCACTGGATTCAAGCAAACCTGGCTGAAGACGGCTGATATGCCAGAAACCGGTCCTGGGAAGCTTGTTTCCGGTCCAGGGAAGGCATGGCTTGGCAGTTCGGGCTGGACTGTTCCCATGAGGCACAGGGTCAGACTGATTTGCATATGGCCATGTCTGAACTGGGGTAGCAGAGTGGGCTAAAGAACGGTGATGGATCAAACCCAGATCTGTTGACTGGGTGTGAGTGTTTGATTGGTTCTGATGCTCCGTCCATCACCACCCCCTTTTGTACCGCTTTGTTCGCCATAAGTTGGCAGGGTATGCTCAGACGTGAGTCCCTTGCTCACTTTGCCACTGGATTCAAGCAAGCCTGGCTGAAGATGGCTGATATGCCAGAAACCGGTCCTGGGAAGCTTGTTTCCGGTCCAGGGAAGGCATGGCTTGGCAGTTCGGGCTGGACTGTTCCCATGAGGCACAGGGTCAGACTGATTTGCATATGGCCATGTCTGAACTGGGGTGGCAGAGTGGGCTAAAGAACGGTGATGGATCAAACCAAGATCTGTTGACTGGGTGTGAGTGTTTGATTGGTTCTGATCCTCCGTCCATCACCACCCCCTTTTGTACCGCTTTGTTCGCCATAAGTTGGCAGGGTATGCTCAGACGTGAGTCCCTTGCTCACTTTGCCAACGGATTCAAGCAAGCCTGGCTGAAGACGGCTGATATGCCAGAAACCGGTCCTGGGAAGCTTGTTTCCGGTCCAGGGAAGGCATGGCTTGGCAGTTCGGGCTGGACAGTTCCCATGAGGCACAGGGTCAGACTGATTTGCATATGGCCATGTCTGAACTGGGGTGGCAGAGTGGGCTAAAGAACGGTGATGGATCAAACCCAGATCTGTTGACTGGGTGTGAGGGTTTGATTGGTTCTGATGCTCCGTCCATCACCACCCCCTTTTGTACCGCTTTGTTCGCCATAAGTTGGCAGGGTATGCTCAGACGTGAGTCCCTTGCTCACTTTGCCACTGGATTCAAGCAAGCCTGGCTGAAGACAGCTGATATGCCAGAAACCGGTCCAGGGAAGCTTGTTTCCGGTCCAGGAAAGGCATGGCTTGGCAGTTCGGGCTGGACTGTTCCCATGAGGCACAGGGTCAGACTGATTTGCATATGGCCATGTCTGAACTGGGGTGGCAGAGTGGGCTAAAGAACGGTGATGGATCAAACCCAGATCTGTTGACTGGGTGTGAGTGTTTGATTGGTTCTGATGCTCTGTCCATCACCACCCCCTTTTGTACCGCTTTGTTCGCCATAAGTTGGCAGGGTATGCTCAGACGTGAGTCCCTTGTTCACTTTGCCACTGGATTCAAGCAAGCCTGGCTGAAGACGGCTGATATGCCAGAAACCGGTCCTGGGAAGCTTGTTTCCGGTCCAGGGAAGGCATGGCTTGGCAGTTCGGGCTGGACTGTTCCCATGAGGCACAGGGTCAGAATGATTTGCATATGGCCATGTCTGAACTGGGGTGGCAGAGTGGGCTAAAGAACAGTGATGGATCAAACCAAGATCTGTTGACTGGGTGTGAGTGTTTGATTGGTTCTGATGCTCCGTCCATCACCACCCCCTTTTGTACCGCTTTGTTCGCTATAAGTTGGCAGGGTATGCTCAGACGTGAGTCCCTTGCTCACTTTGCCATTGGATTCAAGCAAGCCTGGCTGAAGACGGCTGATATGCCAGAAACCGGTACTGGGAAGCTTGTTTCCGGTCCAGGGAAGGCATGGCTTGGCAGTTCGGGCTGGACTGTTCCCATGAGGCACAGGGTCAGACTGATTTGCATATGGCCATGTCTGAACTGGGGTGGCAGAGTGGGCTAAAGAACGGTGATGGATCAAACCCAGATCTGTTGACTGGGTGTGAGTGTTTGATTGGTTCTGATGCTCCGTCGATCACCACCCCCTTTTGTACCGCTTTGTTCGCCATAAGTTGGCAGGGTATGCTCAGACGTGAGTCCCTTGCTCACTTTGCCACTGGATTCAAGCAAGCCTGGCTGAAGACGGCTGATATGCCAGAAACCGGTCCTGGGAAGCTTGTTTCCGGTCCAGGGAAGGCATGGCTTGGCAGTTCGGGCTGGACTGTTCCCATGAGGCACAGGGTCAGACTGATTTGCACATGGCCATGTCTGAACTGGGGTGGCAGAGTGGGCTAAAGAACGGTGATGGATCAAACCCAGATCTGTTGACTGGATGTGAGTGTTTGATTGGTTCTGATGCTCCGTCCATCACCACCCCCTTTTGTACCGCTTTGTTCGCCATAAGTTGGCAGGGTATGGTCAGACGTGAGTCCCTTGCTCACTTTGCCACTGGATTCAAGCAAGCCTGGCTGAAGACGGCTGATATGCCAGAAACCGGTCCTGGGAAGCTTGTTTCCGGTCCAGGGAAGGCATGGCTTGGCAGTTCGGGCTGGACTGTTCCCATGAGGCACAGGGTCAGACTGATTTGCATATGGCCATGTCTGAACTGGGGTGGCAGAGTGGGCTAAAGAACGGTGATGGATCAAACCCAGATCTGTTGACTGGATGTGAGTGTTTGATTGGTTCTGATGCTCCGTCCATCACCACCCCCTTTTGTACCGCTTTGTTCGCCATAAGTTGGCAGGGTATGCTCAGACGTGAGTCCCTTGCTCACTTTGCCACTGGATTCAAGCAAGCCTGGCTGAAGACGGCTGATATGCCAGAAACCGGTCCTGGGAAGCTTGTTTCCGGTCCAGGGAAGGCATGGCTTGGCAGTTCGGGCTGGACTGTTCCCATGAGGCACAGGGTCAGACTGATTTGCATATGGCCATGTCTGAACTGGGGTGGCAGAGTGGGCTAAAGAACGGTGATGGATCAAACCCAGATCTGTTGACTGGGTGTGAGTGTTTGATTGGTTCTGATGCTCCGTCCATCACCACCCCCTTTTGTACCATTGCTTACACTCTCACTCCGCCGCAGTGTTCCTTTGCTTAGACTCTCACTCCGCCCCAGTGTTTCCTCACTTAGACTTTCACTCCGCCCCAGTGTTCCATTGCTTACACTCTCTCTCCACCCCAGTGTTCCATTGCTTATACTCTCTCTCCACCCCAGTGTTCCATTGCTTAGACTCTCACTCCGCTCCAGTGTTCCATTTCTTAGAATCTCGCTCTGCCCAGTGTTCCATCGTTAGAATCTTGCTCTGCCCCCGTGTTCCATTGCTTAGACTCTCACACCAACCCAGTTTTCCATCGTTAGACTCTCATTTCGCCCCAGTGTTCCATTGCTTACAATCCAACTCACCCCAGTGTTCCATTGCTTAGACTCTCACTCCACCTCAGTGTTCCATTGCTTAGTCTCTTACTCCGCCCCAGTGTTCCATTACTTAGAATCTCGCTCCGCTGCAGTGTTTCATTGCTTAGATTCTCACTCCGAACCAGTGTTCCATCTTTAGACTCTCACTTCGCCCCAGTGTTCCATTGCTTAGACTCTCACACCGCCCTAGTGTTCCATTGCTTAGACTCTCACTCACCCCCGTGTTCCATTGCTTAGATTCTCACTCCAACCCAGTGTTCCATCGTTAGACTCTAACTCTGCCCCAGTGTTCCATTGCTAAGACTCTGACTCACCCCGTGTTCCATTGCTTAGACTCTCACTCCACCCCAGTGTTCCATTGCTTAGACTCCCACTCACCCCAGTGTTCCATTGCTTAGACTCTCACTTCACTCCACCCCAGTGTTCCATCGTTAGACTCTCACTCCACCCCAGTGTTCTATTGCTTAGACTCCCACTCACCCCAGTGTTCCATTGCTTAGACGCTCACTTCACTCCACCCCAGTGTTCCATTCTTAGACTGTCACTCTGCCCCAGTGTTCCATTGCTTAGAGTCTCGCTCCACTTCAGTGTTCAATTGCTTAGCCTCTCGCTCCACCCCAGTGTTCCATTGCTTAGACTCCCACTCACCCCAGTGTTCCATTGCTTAGACTCTCACTTCACTCCACCCCAGTGTTCCATGCTTAGACTGTCACTCCGCGCAGTGTTCCATTGCTTACACTCTCTCTCCACCCCAGTGTTCCATTGCTTAGACTCTCACTCCGCTCCAGTGTTCCATTTCTTAGAATCTCGCTCTGCCCAGTGTTCCATCCTTAGAATCTTGCTCTGCCCCTGTGTTCCATTGCTTAGACTCTCACACCAACCCAGTTTTCCATTGTTAGACTCTCATTCCGTCCCAGTGTTCCATTGCTTACACTCCAACTCACCCCAGTGTTCCATTCCTTACACTCTCACTCCACCTCAGTGTTCCATTGCTTAGAATCTCACTCCGCTCCAGTGTTCCATTTCTTAGAATCTCGCTCTGCCCCAGTGTTCCATTGCTTAGATTCTCACTCCGAACCAGTGTTCCATCTTTAGACTCTCACTCCGCCCCAGTGTTCCATTGCTTAGACTCTCACACCGCCCCAGTGTTCCATTGCTTAGACTCTCACTCACCCCAGTGTTCGATTGCTTAGATTCTCACTCCAACCCAGTGTTCCATCGTTAGACTCTCACTCCGCCCCAGTGTTCCATTGCTTAGACTCTGACTCACCCCGTGTTCCATTGCTTAGACTCTCACTCCACCCCAGTGTTCCATTGCTTAGACTCCCACTCACCCCAGTGTTCCATTGCTTAGACTCTCACTTCACTCCACCCCAGTGTTCCATGCTTAGACTGTCACTCTGCCACAGTGTTCCATTGCTTAGACTCTCGCTCCACTTCAGTGTTCCATTGCTTAGACTCTCGCTCCACCCCAGTGTTCCATCATTAGACTCTCGCTCCGCCCCAGTGTTCCATTGCTTAGACTCTTGCTACGCCCCAGTATTCCATTCCTTAGACTTCCGCTCCACCCCAGTTATCCATTGCTTAGACTCACGCTCCACTCCATTGTTCCATTGCTTAGGCTCTCATTCTACCCCAGTGTTCCATTGCTTAGACTGTCACTCTGCCCCAGTGTTCCAATGCTTAGTCTTTCGCTCCACCCCAGTGTTACATTACTTAGACTTTCGTTCCACCCCAGTGTTCCATTGCTTAGGCTCTCACTCCACCCCAGTGTTCCATTGCTTAGACTGTCACTCTGCGCCAGTGTTCCAATGCTTAGTCTTGCGCTCCACCCCAATGTTCCATTGCTTGAACTCTCGCTCCACCTCAGTGTTTCATTGCTAAGGCTCTCACTCCGCACTAGTGTTCTATTGTGTAGACTCTGACTCACCCCAGTGGTCCATGCTTAGACTCTCACTCTGCCCCAGTGTTCCATTGCCTAGAATCTCACTCCACCCCACCCCAGTGTTCCATTGCTTGGACTCCCGCGCCGCCCCAATGTTCCATTGCTTAGACTCTCGCTCCACCCCAGTGTTCCATTGCTTAAACTCTCATTCCGCTCCAGTGTTCCATTGCTTAGACTCTCACTCCGCCCCAGTGTTCCATTGCTTAGACTCTCTCTCCACCCCAGTGTTCCATTGCTTAAACTCTCATTCCGCTCCAGTGTTCCATTGCTTAGACTCTCACTCCGCCCCAGTGTTCCATTGCTTACATTCTCACTCCGCCGCAGTGTTCCTTTGCTTAGACTCTCACTCCGCCCCAGTGTTTCCTTGCTTAGACTTTCACTCCACCCCAGTGTTCTATTGCTTACACTCTCTCTCCGCCCCAGTGTTCCATTGCTTAGACTCTCGCTCCGCCCCAGTGTTCCATTGCTTAGAATGTCACTCCGCTCCAGGGTTCCATTTCTTAGAATCTCGCTCTGCCCCAGTGTTCCATTGCTTAGAATCTCGCTCTGCCCCAGTGTTCCATTACTTAGACTCTCACACCAACCCAGTTTTCCATCGTTAGACTCTCATTCCGCCCCAGTGTTCAATTGCTTACACTCCAACTCATCCCAGTGTTCCATTGCTTAGACTCTCACTCCACCTCAGTGTTCCATTGCTTAGTCTCTCACTCCGCCCCAGTGTTCCATTGCTTAGAATCTCGCTCCGCCCCAGTGTTCCATTGCTTAGATTCTCACTCCGAACCAGTGTTCCATCTTTAGACTCTCACTCCGCCCCAGTGTTCCATTGCATAGACTCTCACACCGCCCCAGTGTTCCATTGCTTAGACTCTCACTCACCCCAGTGTTCCATTGCTTAGATTCTCACTCCAACCCAGTGTTCCATCGTTAGACTCTCACTCCACCCCAGTGTTCCATTGCTTAGACTCTGACTCACCCCGTGTTCCATTGCTTAGATTCTCACTCCACCCCAGTGTTCCATTGCTTAGACTCCCACTCACCCCAGTGTTCCATTGCTTAGATTCTCACTCCGCCCCAGTATACCATTCCTTAGACCATTGCTCCAACCCATGTGCAATTGCGTAGACTCTCACTCCACCCGTGTTCCATTGCTTTAGATTCTCGCTCTGCCCCAGTGTTCCATTGCTTAGACTCTCACTCCGCCCCAGTGTTCCATTGCTTAGACTCTCACTCCAACCCAGTGTTCCATCGTTAGATTCTCACTCCGCCATGGTGTGCCATTGCTTAGACTCACACTCACCCCAGTGTTCCATGCTTAGACTGTTACTCTGCCCCAGTGTTCCATTGCCTAGAATCTCACTCCACCCCAGTGCTCCATTGCTTGGACTCTCACTCCACCCCAGAGTTCCATTGCTTAGACTCTCACTCCGCCCCAGTGTTCCATTGCTTAGACTCTCACTCCACCCCAGTGTTCCATTGCATAGATTCTCAATCCGCCCCAGTGTTCCATTGCTTAGAATCTCCCTTCGCCCCAGTGTCCCAGTGCTTAGATTCTCACTCCAACCCAGTGTGCCATCGTTAGACTCTCACTCCGCACCAGTGTTCCATTGCTTACACGCTCTCTCCGCCAGTGTTCCATTGCTTAGACTCTCACGCCACCCCAGTGTTCCATTGTTAGACGCTCACTCCACCCCAGTGTTCCATTGCTTAGAGTTTCACTTCCCCCAATGTCCCATTGCTTAGACTCTCACTCTGCCCCAGTATTCCATTCCTTATACCATTGCTCCACCCCATGTTCAATTGCGTAGACTCTCACTCCACCCGTGTTCCATTGCTTAGAGTCTCGCTCCGCCCCAGTGTTCCATTGCTAAGACTCTCACTCAGTCCCAGTGTTCCATTGCTTGGACTCTCGCTCCGCCCCAGTGATCCATTGCTTAGACTCTCACTCCACCCCAGTGTTCCATTGCTTAGACTCTCACTCCACCCCAGTGTTCTATTGCTTGGACTCTCACTCCAACCCTGTGTTCCAAAGTTAGACTCTCACTCCGCCCCAGTGTTCCATTGCTTACATTCCAACTCACCCCAGTGTTCCATTGCTTAGACACTCACTCCGCCTCAGTGTTCCATTGCTTAGATTCTCACTCCGCCCCAGTGTTCCATTGCTTAGAATCTCGCTCAGCCCCAGTGTTCCATTGCTTAGATTCTCACTCCAACCCAGTGTTTCATCTTTAGACTCTCACTCCGCCCCAGTGTTCCATCGTTAGACTCTCACTCCGCCCCAGTGTTTCATTGCTTAGACTCTCACTCACCCTGTGTTCCATTGCTTAGACTCTCACTCCGCCCCAGTGCTCCATTGCTTACACTCTCACTCCGCCCCAGTATTCCATTGCTTAGACTCTCACTCCGCCCCGGTGTTGCATTGCTTAGACTCTCACTCCACCCCAGAGTTCCATTGCTTAGAATCTCACTCTGCCCCAGTGTTCCATCGTTAGACTCTCAGTCTGCCCTAGTGTTCCATTGCTTAGACTCTCGCTCCACCTCAGTGTTCCATTGCTTAGACTCTCGCTCCACCCCAGTGTTCCATCGTTAGACTCTTGCTCCGCCCCAGTGTTCCATTGCTTAGACTCTTTCTCCGCCCCAGTATTCCATTCCTTAGACTTTCGCTCCACCCCAGTTATCCATTGCTTAGACTCACAATCCACTCAAGTGTTCCATCGTTAGACTCTCGCTCCACCCCAGTGTTCAATTGCTTAGACTCTCGTTCCACACCAGTGTTCCATTGCTTAGACTCTCACTCCATCCCATTGTTCCATTGCTTAGACTCTCACTCCGCCCCTGTGTTCCGATGCTTAGTCTTTCGCTCCACACCAATGTTCCATTGCTTGAACTCTCACTCCACCTCAGTGTTTCATTGGTTAGACTCTCACTCCGCCCTAGTGTTCTATTGCGTAGACTATCACTCACCCCAGTGGTCCATGCTTAGACTCTCACTCTGCCCCGGTGTTCCATTGCCTATAATCTCACTCCGCCCCAGTATTCCATTGCTTAGAATCTCGTTCCACCCCAGTGTTCCATTGCTTAGACTCTCGCTTCACCCCAGTGTTCCATTGCTTAGACTCTTGCTCCACCCCAGTGTTCCATTGCTTGGACTCTCACTCCGCTCCAGTATTCCATTGCTGAGACTCTCACTCCGCCCCAGTGTTCCATTGCTTACACTGCAAAACCAAAGGAAATGACGGACGGAGTGTTGAACATTGCAAGCACTCACCCCCAGTCAACTGATCTGGGTTTAATCCATCACCGTTCTTTAGCCCACTCTGCCACCCCAGTTCAGACATGGGCATATGCAAATCAGTCTAACCCTGTGCCTCATGGGAACAGTCCAGCCCGAACTGCCAAGCCATGTCTTCCCTGGACCGGAAACAAGCTTCCTAGGACCGGTTTCTGGCATTTCAGCCGTCTTCAGCCAGGCTTGCTAGAATCCAGTGGCAAGGTGAGCAAGGGACTCACATCTGAGCATACCCTGCCAACTTATGGCGAACAAAGCAAAACCAAAGGAAATGACGGACGGAGTGTTGAACATTGCAAGCACTCACCCCCAGTCAACTGATCTGGTTTAATCCATCACCGTTCTTTAGCCCACTCTGCCACCCCAGTTCAGACATGGGCATATGCAAATCAGTCTGACCCTGTGCCTCATGGGAACAGTCCAGTCCGAACTGCCAAGCCATGTCTTCCCTGGTCCGGAAACAAGCTTCCTAGGACCGGTTTTTGGCATTTCAGCCGTCTTCAGCCAGGCTTGCTAGAATCCAGTGGCAAGGTGAGCAAGGGACTCACGTCTGAGCATACCCTGCCAACTTATGGCGAACAAAGCAAAACCAAAGGAAATGACGGACGGAGTGTTGAACATTGCAAGCACTCACCCCCAGTCAACTGATCTGGGTTTAATCCATCACCGTTCTTTAGCCCACTCTGCCACCCCAGTTCAGACATGGGCATATGCAAATCAGTCTGACCCTGTGCCTCATGGGAACAGTCCAGCCCGAACTGCCAAGCCATGTCTTCCCTGGACCGGAAACAAGCTTCCTAGGACCGGTTTCTGGCATTTCAGCCGTCTTCAGCCAGCCTTGCTAGAATCCAGTGGCAAGGTGAGCAAGGGACTCACGTCTGAGCATACCCTGCCAACTTATGGCGAACAAAGCAAAACCAAAGGAAATGACGGACGGAGTGTTGAACATTGCAAGCAATCACCCCCAGTCAACTGATCTGGGTTTAATCCATCACCGTTCTTTAGCCCACTCTGCCACCCCAGTTCAGACATGGGGATATGCAAATCAGTCTGACCCTGTGCCTCATGGGAACAGTCCAGCCCGAACTGCCAAGCCATGTCTTCCCTGGACCGGAAACAAGCTTCCTAGGACCGGTTTCTGGCATTTAAGCCGTCTTCAGCCAGGCTTGCTAGAATCCAGTGGCAAGGTGAGCAAGGGACTCACGTCTGAGCATACCCTGCCAACTTATGGCGAACAAAGCAAAACCAAAGGAAATGACGGACGGAGTGTTGAACATTGAGAGCACTCACCCCAGTCAACTGATCTGGGTTTAATCCATCACCGTTCTTTAGCCCACTCTGCCACCCCAGTTCAGACATGGGCATATGCAAATCAGTCTGACCCTGTGCCTCATGGGAACAGTCCAGCCCGAACTGCCAAGCCATGCCTTCCCTGGACCGGAAACAAGCTTCCTAGGACCGGTTTCTGGCATTTCAGCCGTCTTCAGCCAGGCTTGCTAGAATCCAGTGGCAAGGTGAGCAAGGGACTCACGTCTGAGCATACCCTGCCAACTTATGGCGAACAAAGCAAAACCAAAGGAAATGACGGAGTGTTGAACATTGCAAGCACTCACCCCCAGTCAACTGATCTGGGTTTAATCCATCACCGTTCTTTAGCCCACTCTGCCACCCCAGTTCAGACATGGGGATATGCAAATCAGTCTGACCCTGTGCCTCATGGGAACAGTCCAGCCCGAACTGCCAAGCCATGTCTTCCCTGGACCGGAAACAAGCTTCCTAGGACCGGTTTCTGGCATTTCAGCCGTCTTCAGCCAGGCTTGCTAGAATCCAGTGGCAAGGTGAGCAAGGGACTCACGTCTGAGCATACCCTGCCAACTTATGGCGAACAAAGCAAAACCAAAGGAAACGACGGACGGAGTGTTGAACATTGAGAGCACTCACCCCCAGTCAACTGATCTGGGTTTAATCCATCACCGTTCTTTAGCCCACTCTGCCACCCCAGTTCAGACATGGGCATATGCAAATCAGTCTGACCCTGTGCCTCATAGGAACAGTCCAGCCCGAACTGCCAAGCCATGTCTTCCCTGGACCGGAAACAAGCTTCCTAGGACCGGTTTCTGGCATTTCAGCCGTCTTCAGCCAGGCTTGCTAGAATCCAGTGGCAAGGTGAGCAAGGGACTCACGTCTGAGCATACCCTGCCAACTTATGGCGATCAAAGCAAAACCAAAGGAAATGACGGACGAAGTGTTGAACATTGCAAGCACTCACCCCCAGTCAACTGATCTGGGTTTAATCCATCACCGTTCTTTAGCCCACTCTGCCACCCCAGTTCTGACATGGGCATATGCAAATCAGTCTGACCCTGTGCCTCATGGGGACAGTCCAGCCCGAACTGCCAAGCCATGTCTTCCCTGGACCGGAAACAAGCTTCCTAGGACCGGTTTCTGGCATTTCAGCCGTCTTCAGCCAGGCTTGCTAGAATCCAGTGGCAAGGTGAGCAAGGGACTCACGTCTGAGCATACCCTGCCTGCCAGTGTTCCATTGCTTAGACTCTCACTTCACTCCACCCCAGTGTTCCATGCTTAGACTCTCACTCCGCCGTCCGGTGAGGAGCTCCGGCCGGGAGCTGCCAGCCAGACACAGCCTTTTTGGCTAAATGCCCCGGATTCCCTCCTCTCCAGGGGACTAACCCACTCACCTGGGTCCTTGATGCTCCTCGATACTCCATTCCAGCGCTTGTGAGCTCGAGATGCTCGTCGGAGTTGGCGCTTGAGGTTTTTTTCCCGCGGAGTTCCAGAGCCAGCATGGCCGATGTCCGGTGGAGCCGCTCTAGGGGTGTCTGGCCCAGGTATCTTGGCGCGGCCGACACCTACCCAGCTGGGCATGGGGCATTGCTCCCCTCCTAACTCCGCTGCTAGTCTTTGTCTCCCCCCCCCCGCCTTGTCCTCTTCATTTCCTGGTGTGAGGCAGGACGGACCCCTTCGGTTCGTGGCCGATGCCCGATGCCTCGCTGGTCTCTCGGGAGGGTTGCTGAGGAGCCGGGCGGAGACCCCCCGTCCTGTCTCTGGGACCGATTGCTGCTGCCTTTCTCTTCAGCCAGCCCGCCTGCGTTGCCCCTTCGCTGGACTTATGGATTGACTTGGAGACACGGCGGAGGTGAGAGGGTGCCAGCGCCGCTCTCCGTGGCTGCTCGGAGCCCTTCATTCCTAAACCTCCAGGGCCGATCTGAGTCACAGCGGAGGTTTGGAATCTGCACCGCTCTCTGCGACTACTCTTGAGCCCATCTTTCTGCTATCGTTCCGGTGAGACGCCCTCTCCTGCTTTCCTTTAACTTTGTTTTTGACTTTGCTGCCTCCACTTCTGCGGACAGCTGCCTAGGCGCCCGTGGTCTTTCTTTCCTGACCCCTGGTCTCTGGATTGGACACCTCTGCCCCCGCTGCTCATGGACGGTGCGGCTGTAACTTTGGGACCCTACTGCCTCTCTCCCTCCGGACTTGCTGGCTATGGTAGCCCGCTTCCTTGACTTTCGGACCTGGACCTTTAGCGCTCCCCGCCATTTTCTTTTTATGACTCGTTTCTTCTACTACCTTTCTCTTGATCCGCCATTTTGGCGATCTCTTCCTCCGTCCCAGCGTCCTTTCTATTGTCTCTCCTGTGCCTCTGACCCACTCCTCGCTGTCTTACTCGTTACTATCTGTTTCCCTCTCTCGTTTTGTCTCACTATCTCTCTCCTGTCCTTTTCTGCCTTCCTTCACCTTTCTCTCTGTCCTCCCTCTTTCCTCCCCTGCCCCTTCCCTCCCCTGCCCCTTAGATTGCTCTTGTCTCTTACTTTCTGCCACTTTTACAACTATCCCACTGCTTTTCGTTACCTCACCCAGCGTCTTCGTTTTTGCCATCCTCGAGTATTCTCATTTCCCTACCCCCTGGTTTTTTTGTAATGTGTAATTTCATGTAATTTATTGTACTGCTGTGATTACTCTTGTAAAGCGCTCTGATACCTCCGGGTCTAGCCAGCGCTATATAAAACTCAAGTAAATAAATAAATACAAATAAATAAATAAATTGCTTACACGCTCTCTCCACCCCAGTGTTCCATTCTTAGACTGTCACTCTGCCCCAGTGTTCCATTGCTTAGACTCTCGCTCCACTTCAGTGTTCCATTGCTTAGCCTCTCGCTCCACCCCAGTGTTCCATTGCTTAGACTCCCACTCACCCCAGTGTTCCATTGCTTAGACTCTCACTTCACTCCACCCCAGTGTTCCATGCTTAGACTCTCACTCCGCCCCAGTGTTCCATTGCTTACACTCTCTCTCCACCCCAGTGTTCCATGCTTAGACTGTCACTCTGCCCCAGTGTTCCATTGCTTAGACTCTCGCTCCACTTCAGTGTTCCATTGCTTAGACTCTCGCACCACCCCAGTGTTCCATCGTTAGACTCTCGCTCCGCCCCAGTGTTCCATTGCTTAGACTCTTGCTACGCACCAGTATTCCATTCCTTAGACTTTCGCTCCACCCCAGTTATCCATTGCTTAGACTCACGCTCCACTCCATTGTTCCATTGCTTAGGCTCTCACTCTACCCCAGTGTTCCATTGCTTAGACTGTCACTCTGCCCCAGTGTTCCAAAGCTTAGTCTTTCGCTCCACCCCAGTGTTACATTGCTTAGACTCTCGTTCCACCCCAGTGTTCCATTGCTTAGGCTCTCACTCCACCCCAGTGTTCCATTGCTTAGACTGTCACTCTGCCTCAGTGTTCCAATGCTTAGTCTTTCGCTCCACCCCAATGTTCCATTGCTTGAACTCTCGCTCCACCTCAGTGTTTCATTGCTTAGATTCTCAGTCCACCCCAGTGTTCCATGGTTCAGACTCTCACTCCACCCCAGTGTTCCATTGCTTTAGATTCTCACTCCACCCCAGTGTTCCATTGTTCAGACTCTCACTCCGCCCCAGTGTTCCATTGCTTAGAGTCTCTTTCCTCCCCAGTGTTCCATTGTTTAGACATTTGCTCCGCCCCAGTGTTTCATTGCTTAGACTCTCACTCCACCCAAGTGTTCCATTGTTTTAGACTTTCGCTCCGCCCCAGTGTTCCATCCTTAGACTCTCACTCCACCCCAGTGTTTCATTGCTTAGACTCTCTTTCCTCCCCCGTGTTCCATTGCTTAGATTCTCACTCCAACCCAGTGTTCCATCGTTAGACTCTCACTCCGCCCCAGTGTTCCATTGCTAAGACTCTGACTCACCCCGTGTTCCATTGTTTAGACTCTAACTCCACCCCAGTGTTCCATTGCTTAGACTCCCACTCACCCCAGTGTTCCATTGCTTAGACTCTCACTTCACTCCACCCCAGTGTTCCATGCTTAGACTCTCACTCCGCCCCAGTGTTCCATTGCTTACACTCTCTCTCCACCCCAGTGTTCCATGCTTAGACTGTCACTCTGCCCCAGTGTTCCATTGCTTAGACTCTCGCTCCACTTCAGTGTTCCATTGCTTCGACTCTCGCTCCACCCCAGTGTTCCATCGTTAGACTCTCACTCCGCCCCAGTGTTCCATTGCTTAGACTCCGACTCACCCCAGTGTTCCATTGCTTAGACTCTCACTTCACTCCACCCCAGTGTTCCATGCTTAGACTCTCACTCCGTCGTCCGGTGAGGAGCTCCGGCCGGGAGCTGCAGGCCAGACACAGCCTTTTTGGCTAAATGCCCCGGATTCCCTCCTCTCCAGGGGACTAACCCACTCACCTGGGTCCTTGATGCTCCTCGATACTCCATTCCAGCGCTTGTGAGCTCGAGATGCTCGTCGGAGTTGGCGCTTGAGGTTTTTTTCCCGCGGAGTTCCAGAGCCAGCATGGCCGATGTCCGGTGGAGCCGCTCTGCTCGGCTATAGGGGTGTCTGGCCCAGGTATCTTGTCGCGGCCGACACCTACCCAGCTGGGCATGGGGCATTGCTCCCCTCCTAACTCCGCTGCTAGTCTTTGTCTCCCCCCCGCCTTGTCCTCCTCATTTCCTGGTGTGAGGCACTGGACGGACCCCTTCGGTTCGTGGCCGATGCCCGATGCCTCGCTGGTCCCTCGGGAGGGTTGCTGAGGAGCCGGGCGGAGACCCCCCGTCCTGTCTCTGGGACCGATTGCTGCTGCCTTTCTCTTCAGCCAGCCCGCCTGCGTTGCCCCTTCGCTGGACTTATGGATTGACTTGGAGACACGGCGGAGGTGAGAGGGTGCCAGCGCCGCTCTCCGTGGCTGCTCGGAGCCCTTCATTCCTAAACCTCCAGGGCCGATCTGAGTCACAGCGGAGGTTTGGAATCTGCACCGCTCTCTGCGACTACTCTTGAGCCCATCTTTCTGCTATCGTTCCGGTGAGACGCCCTCTCCTGCTTTCCTTTAACTTTGTTTTTGACTTTGCTACCTGCCGTTCTGCGGACAGCTGCCTAGGCGCCCGTGGTCTTTCTTTCCTGACCCCTGGTCTCCGGATTGGACACCTCTGCCCCCGCTGCTCATGGACGGTGCGGCTGTAACTTTGGGACCCTACTGCCTCTCTCCCTCCGGACTTGCTGGCTATGGTAGCCCGCTTCCTTGACTTTCGGACCTGGACCTTTAGCGCTCCCCGCCATTTTCTTTTTATGACTCGTTTCTTCTACTACCTTTCTCTTGATCTGCCATTTTGGCGATCTCTTCCTCCGTCCCAGCGTCCTTTCTATTGTCTCTCCTGTGCCTCTGACCCACTCCTCGCTGTCTTACTCGTTACTATCTGTTTCCCTCTCTCGTTTTGTCTCACTATCTCTCTCCTGTCCTTTTCTGCCTTCCTTCACCTTTCTCTCTGTCCTCCCTCTTCCCTCCCCTGCCCCTTCCCTCCCCTGCCCCTTAGATTGCTCTTGTCTCTTACTTTCTGCCGCTTTTACAACTATCCCACTGCTTTTCGTTACCTCACCCAGCGTCTTCGTTTTTGCCATCCTCGAGTATTCTCATTTCCCTACCCCCTGGTTTTTTTGTAATGTGTAATTTCATGTAATTTATTGTACTGCTGTGGTTACTCTTGTAAAGCGCTCTGATACCTCCGGGTCTAGCCAGCGCTATATAAAACTCAAGTAAATAAATAAATAAAAATAAATAAATAAATTGCTTACACTTTCTCTCACCCCAGTGTTCCATTCTTAGACTGTCACTCTGCCCCAGTGTTCCATTGCTTAGACTCTCGCTCCACTTCAGTGTTCCATTGCTTAGCCTCTCGCTCCACCCCAGTGTTCCATTACTTAGACTCCCACTCACCCCAGTGTTCCATTGCTTAGACTCTCACTTCACTCCACCCCAGTGTTCCATGCTTAGACTCTCACTCCGCCCCAGTGTTCCATTGCTCACACTCTCTCTCCACCCCAGTGTTCCATGCTTAGACTGTCACTCTGCCCCAGTGTTCCATTGCTTAGACTCTCGCTCCACTTCAGTGTTCCATTGCTTAGACTCTCGCTCCACCCCAGTGTTCCATCGTTAGACTCTCGCTCCACCCCAGTTATCCATTGCTTAGACTCACGCTCCACTCCATTGTTCCATTGCTTAGGCTCTCACTCTACCCCAGTGTTCCATTGCTTAGACTGTCACTCTGCCCCAGTGTTCCAATGCTTAGTCTTTCGCTCCACCCCAGTGTTACATTGCTTAGACTCTCGTTCCACCCCAGTGTTCCATTGCTTAGGCTCTCACTCCACCCCAGTGTTCCATTTTTTAGACTGTCACTCTGCCCCAGTGTTCCAATGCTTAGTCTTTCGCTCCACCCCAATGTTCCATTGCTTGAACTCTCGCTCCACCTCAGTGTTTCATTGCTTACACTCTCTCTCCACCCCAGTGTTCCATTGCTTACACTCTCTCTCCACCCCAGTGTTCCATTGCTTAGACTCTCACTCCGCTCCAGTGTTCCATTTCTTAGAATCTCGCTCTGCCCAGTGTTCCATCGTTAGAATCTTGCTCTGCCCCTGTGTTCCATTGCTTAGACTCTCACACCAACCCAGTTTTCCATCGTTAGACTCTCATTTCGCCCCAGTGTTCCATTGCTTACAATCCAACTCACCCCTGTGTTCCATTGCTTAGACTCTCACTCCACCTCAGTGTTCCATTGCTTAGTCTCTTACTCCGCCCCAGAGTTCCATTGCTCAGAATCTCGCTCCGCTGCAGTGTTTCATTGCTTAGATTCTCACTCCGAACCAGTGTTCCATCTTTAGACTCTCACTCCGCCCCAGTGTTCCATTGCTTAGACTCTCACACCGCCCCAGTGTTCCATTGCTTAGACTCTCACTCACCCCTGTGTTCCATTGCTTAGATTCTCACTCCAACCCAGTGTTCCATCGTTAGACTCTCACTCTGCCCCAGTGTTCCATTGCTAAGACTCTGACTCACCCCGTGTTCCATTGCTTAGAGTCTCACTCCACCCCAGTGTTCCATTGCTTAGACTCCCACTCACCCCAGTGTTCCATTGTTTAGACTCTCACTTCACTCCACCCCAGTGTTCCATGCTTAGACTCTCACTCCGCCCCAGTGTTCCATTGCTTAGACTCCCACTCACCCCAGTGTTCCATTGCTTAGACTCTCACTTCACTCCACCCCAGTGTTCCATGCTTAGACTCTCACTCCGCCCCAGTGTTCCATTGCTTACACTCTCTCTCCACCCCAGTGTTCCATGCTTAGACTGTCACTCTGCCCCAGTGTTCCATTGCTTAGACTCTCGCTCCACTTCAGTGTTCCATTGCTTCGACTCTCGCTCCACCCCAGTGTTCCATCGTTAGACTCTCACTCCGCCCCAGTGTTCCATTGCTTAGACTCCGACTCACCCCAGTGTTCCATTGCTTAGACTCTCACTTCACTCCACCCCAGTGTTCCATGCTTAGACTCTCACTCCGCCGTCCGGTGAGGAGCTCCGGCCGGGAGCTGCCGGCCAGACACAGCCTTTTTGGCTAAATGCCCCGGATTCCCTCCTCTCCAGGGGACTAACCCACTCACCTGGGTCCTTGATGCTCCTCGATACTCCATTCCAGCGCTTGTGAGCTCGAGATGCTCGTCGGAGTTGGCGCTTGAGGTTTTTTTCCCACGGAGTTCCAGAGCCAGCATGGCCGATGTCCAGTGGAGCCGCTCTGCTCGGCTTTAGGGGTGTCTGGCCCAGGTATCTTGGCGCGGCCGACACCTACCCAGCTGGGCATGGGGCATTGCTCCCCTCCTAACTCCGCTGCTAGTCTTTGTCTCCCCCCCCGCCTTGTCCTCTTCATTTCCTGGTGTGAGGCGCTGGACGGACCCCTTCGGTTCGTGGCCGATGCCCGATGCCCGATGCCTCGCTGGTCTCTCGGGAGGGTTGCTGAGGAGCCGGGCGGAGACCCCCCGTCCTGTCTCTGGGACCGATTGCTGCTGCCTTTCTCTTCAGCCAGCCCGCCTGCGTTGCCCCTTCGCTGGACTTATGGATTGACTTGGAGACACGGCGGAGGTGAGAGGGTGCCAGCGCCGCTCTCCGTGGCTGCTCGGAGCCCTTCATTCCTAAACCTCCAGGGCCGATCTGAGTCACAGCGAAGGTTTGGAATCTGCACCGCTCTCTGCGACTACTCTTGAGCCCATCTTTCTGCTATCGTTCCGGTGAGACGCCCTCTCCTGCTTTCCTTTAACTTTGTTTTTGACTTTGCTGCCTCCAGTTCTGCGGACAGCTGCCTAGGCGCCCATGGTCTTTCTTTCCTGACCCCTGGTCTCCGGATTGGACACCTCTGCCCCCGCTGCTCATGGACGGTGCGGCTGTAACTTTGGGACCCTACTGCCTCTCTCCCTCCGGACTTGCTGGCTATGGTAGCCCGCTTCCTTGACTTTCGGACCTGGACCGTTAGCGCTCCCCGCCATTTTCTTTTTATGACTCGTTTCTTCTACTACCTTTCTCTTGATCCGCCATTTTGGCGATCTCTTCCTCCGTCCCAGCGTCCTTTCTATTGTCTCTCCTGTGCCTCTGACCCACTCCTCGCTGTCTTACTCGTTACTATCTGTTTCCCTCTCTCGTTTTGTCTCACTATCTCTCTCCTGTCCTTTTCTGCCTTCCTTCACCTTTCTCTCTGTCCTCCCTCTTCCCTCCCCTGCCCCTTCCCTCCCCTGCCCCTTAGATTGCTCTTGTCTCTTACTTTCTGCCGCTTTTACAACTATCCCACTGCTTTTCGTTACCTCACCCAGCGTCTTCGTTTTTGCCATCCTCGAGTATTCTCATTTCCCTACCCCCTGGTTTTTTTGTAATGTGTAATTTCATGTAATTTATTGTACTGCTGTGGTTACTCTTGTAAAGCGCTCTGATACCTCCGGGTCTAGCCAGCGCTATATAAAACTCAAGTAAATAAATAAATAAATTGCTTACACTCTCTCTCCACCCCAGTGTTCCATTCTTAGACTGTCACTCTGCCCCAGTGTTCCATTGCTTAGACTCTCGCTCCACTTCAGTGTTCCATTGCTTAGCCTCTCGCTCCACCCCAGTGTTCCATTGCTTAGACTCCCACTCACCCCAGTGTTCCATTGCTTAGACTCTCACTTCACTCCACCCCAGTGTTCCATGCTTAGACTCTCACTCCGCCCCAGTGTTCCATTGCTTACACTCTCTCTCCACCCCAGTGTTCCATGCTTAGACTGTCACTCTGCCCCAGTGTTCCATTGCTTAGACTCTCGCTCCACTTCAGTGTTCCATTGCTTAGACTCTCGCTCCACCCCAGTGTTCCATCGTTAGACTCTCGCTCCGCCCCAGTGTTCCATTGCTTAGACTCTTTCTACGCCCCAGTATTCCATTCCTTAGACTTTCGCTCCACCCCAGTTATCCATTGCTTAGACTCACGCTCCACTCCATTGTTCCATTGCTTAGGCTCTCACTCTACCCCAGTGTTCCATTGCTTAGACTGTCACTCTGCCCCAGTGTTCCAATGCTTAGTCTTTCGCTCCAACCCAGTGTTACATTGCTTAGACTCTCGTTCCACCCCAGTGTTCCATTGCTTAGGCTCTCACTCCACCCCAGTGTTCCATTGCTTAGACTGTCACTCTGCCCCAGTGTTCCAATGCTTAGTCTTTCGCTCCACCCCAATGTTCCATTGCTTGAACTCTCGCTCCACCTCAGTGTTTCATTGGTTAGATTCTCACTCCACCCCAGTGTTCCATTGCTTTAGATTCTCACTCCACCCCAGTGTTCCATTGTTCAGACTCTCACTCCGCCCCAGTGTTCCATTGTTAGACTCTCGCTCCGCCCCAGTGTTCCATTGCTTAGAGTCTCTTTCCTCCCCAGTGTTCCATTGTTTAAACATTTGCTCCGCCCCAGTGTTTCATTGCTTAGACTCTCACTCCACCCAAGTGTTCCATTGTTTTAGACTTTCGCTCCGCCCCAGTGTTCCATCGTTAGACTCTCACTCTACCCCAGTGTTTCATTGCTTAGACTCTCTTTCCTCCCCAGTGTTCCATTGCTTAGACTCTCACTCACCCCCGTGTTCCATTGCTTAGATTCTCACTCCAACCCAGTGTTCCATCGTTAGACTCTCACTCCGCCCCAGTGTTCCATTGCTAAGACTCTGACTCACCCCGTGTTCCATTGCTTAGACTCTCACTCCACCCCAGTGTTCCATTGCTTAGACTCCCACTCACCCCAGTGTTCCATTGCTTAGACTCTCACTTCACTCCACCCCAGTGTTCCATGCTTAGACTCTCACTCCGCCCCAGTGTTCCATTGCTTAGACTCCCACTCACCCCAGTGTTCCATTGCTTAGACTCTCACTTCACTCCACCCCAGTGTTCCATGCTTAGACTCTCACTCCGCCCCAGTGTTCCATTGCTTACCCTCTCTCTCCACCCCAGTGTTCCATGCTTAGACTGTCACTATGCCCCAGTGTTCCATTGCTTAGACTCTCGCTCCACTTCAGTGTTCCATTGCTTCGACTCTCGCTCCACCCCAGTGTTCCATCGTTAGACTCTCACTCCGCCCCAGTGTTCCATTGCTTAGACTCCGACTCACCCCAGTGTTCCATTGCTTAGACTCTCACTTCACTCCACCCCAGTGTTCCATGCTTAGACTCTCACTCCGTCGTCCGGTGAGGAGCTCCGGCCGGGAGCTGCCGGCCAGACACAGCCTTTTTGGCTAAATGCCCCGGATTCCCTCCTCTCCAGGGGACTAACCCACTCACCTGGGTCCTTGATGCTCCTCGATACTCCATTCCAGCGCTTGTGAGCTCGAGATGCTCGTTGGAGTTGGCGCTTGAGGTTTTTTTCCCGCGGAGTTCCAGAGCCAGCATGGCCGATGTCCGGTGGAGCCGCTCTGCTCGGCTATAGGGGTGTCTGGCCCAGGTATCTTGGCGCGGCCGACACCTACCCAGCTGGGCATGGGGCATTGCTCCCCTCCTAACTCCGCTGCTAGTCTTTGTCTCCCCCCGCCTTGTCCTCTTCATTTCCTGGTGTGAGGCGCTGGACGGACCCCTTTGGTTCGTGGCCGATGCTCGATGCCTCGCTGGTCTCTCGGGAGGGTTTCTGAGGAGCCGGGCGGAGACCCCCCGTCCTGTCTCTGGGACCGATTGCTGCTGCCTTTCTCTTCAGCCAGCCCGCCTGCGTTGCCCCTTCGCTGGACTTATGGATTGACTTGGAGACACGGCGGAGGTGAGAGGGTGCCAGCGCCGCTCTCCGTGGCTGCTCGGAGCCCTTCATTCCTAAACCTCCAGGGCCGATCTGAGTCACAGCGGAGGTTTGGAATCTGCACCGCTCTCTGCGACTACTCTTGAGCCCATCTTTCTGCCATCGTTCCGGTGAGACGCCCTCTCCTGCTTTCCTTTAACTTTGTTTTTGACTTTGCTGCCTCCCGTTCTGCGGACAGCTGCCTAGGCGCCCGTGGTCTTACTTTCCTAACCCCTGGTCTCCGGATTGGACACCTCTGCCCCCGCTGCTCATGGACGGTGCGGCTGTAACTTTGGGACCCTACTGCCTCTCTCCCTCCGGACTTGCTGGCTATGGTAGCCCGCTTCCTTGACTTTCGGACCTGGACCTTTAGCGCTCCCCGCCATTTTCTTTTTATGACTCGTTTCTTCTACTACTTTTCTCTTGATCCGCCATTTTGGCGATCTCTTCCTCCGTCCCAGCGTCCTTTCTATTGTCTCTCCTGTGCCTCTGACCCACTCCTCGCTGTCTTACTCGTTACTATCTGTTTCCCTCTCTCGTTTTGTCTCACTATCTCTCTCCTGTCCTTTTCTGCCTTCCTTCACCTTTCTCTCTGTCCTCCCTCTTCCCTCCCCTGCCCCTTCCCTCCCCTGCCCCTTAGATTGCTCTTGTCTCTTACTTTCTGCCGCTTTTACAACTATCCCACTGCTTTTCGTTACCTCACCCAGCATCTTCGTTTTTGCCATCCTCGAGTATTCTCATTTCCCTACCCCCTGGTTTTTTTGTAATGTGTAATTTCATGTAATTTATTGTACTGCTGTGGTTACTCTTGTAAAGCGCTCTGATACCTCCGGGTCTAGCCAGCGCTATATAAAACTCAAGTAAATAAATAAATAAATTGCTTACACTCTCTCTCCACCCCAGTGTTCCATTCTTAGACTGTCACTCTGCCCCAGTGTTCCATTGCTTAGACTCTCTCTCCACTTCAGTGTTCCATTGCTTAGCCTCTCGCTCCACCCCAGTGTTCCATTGCTTAGACTCCCACTCACCCCAGTGTTCCATTGCTTAGACTCTCACTTCACTCCACCCCAGTGTTCCATGCTTAGACTCTCTCTCCACCCCAGTGTTCCATGCTTAGACTGTCACTCTGCCCCAGTGTTCCATTGCTTAGACTCTCGCTCCACTTCAGTGTTCCATTGCTTAGACTCTCGCTCCACCCCAGTGTTCCATCGTTAGACTCTCGCTCCGCCCCAGTGTTCCATTGCTTAGACTCTTGCTACACCCCAGTATTCCATTCCTTAGACTTTCGCTCCACCCCAGTTATCCATTGCTTAGACTCACGCTCCACTCCATTGTTCCATTGCTTAGGCTCTCACTCTACCCCAGTGTTCCATTGCTTAGACTGTCACTCTGCCCCAGTGTTCCAATGCTTAGTCTTTCGCTCCACCCCAGTGTTACATTGCTTAGACTCTCGTTCCACCCAGTGTTCCATTGCTTAGGCTCTCACTCCACCCCAGTGTTCCATTGCTTAGACTGTCACTCTGCCCCAGTGTTCCAATGCTTAGTCTTTCGCTCCATCCCAATGTTCCATTGCTTGAACTCTCGCTCCACCTCAGTGTTTCATTGCTTAGACTCTCACTCCGCACTAGTGTTCTATTGCGTAGACTCTGACTCACCCCAGTGGTCCATGCTTAGACTCTCACTCTGCCCCAGTGTTCCATTGCCTAGAATCTCACTCCACCCCACCCCAGTGTTCCATTGCTTGGACTCTCGCTCCGCCCCAATGTTTCATTGCTTAGACTCTCGTTCCACCCCAGTGTTCCATTGCTTAGACTCTCACTTCACCCCAGTGTTCCATTGCTTAGACTCTCGCTCCACCCCAGTGTTCCATTGCTTAAACTCTCATTTCGCTCCAGTGTTCCATTGCTTAGACTCTCACTCCGCCCCAGTGTTCCATTGCTTACATTCTCACTCCGCCGCAGAGTTCCTTTGCTTAGACTCTCACTCCGCCCCAGTGTTTCCTTGCTTAGACTTTCACTCCGCCCCAGTGTTCTATTGCTTACACTCTCTCTCCGCCCCAGTGTTCCATTGCTTAGACTCTCGCTCCGCCCCAGTGTTCCATTGCTTAGAATGTCACTCCGCTCCAGGATTCCATTTCTTATAATCTCGCTCTGCCCCAGTGTTCCATTGCTTAGAATCTCGCTCCGCCCCAGTGTTCCATTGCTTAGATTCTCACTCCGAACCAGTGTTCCATCTTTAGACTCTCACTCCGCCCCAGTGTTCCATTGCTTAGACTCTCACACCGCCCCAGTGTTCCATTGCTTAGACTCTCACTCACCCCAGTGTTCCATTGCTTAGATTCTCACTCCAACCCAGTGTTCCATCATTAGACTCTCACTCCGCCCCAGTGTTCCATTGCTTAGACTCTGACTCACCCCGTGTTCCATTGCTTAGATTCTCACTCCACCCCAGTGTTCCATTGCTTAGACTCCCACTCACCCCAGTGTTCCATTGCTTAGACTCTCACTTCACTCCACCCCAGTGTTCCATGCTTAGACTGTCACTCTGCCCCAGTGTTCCATTGCTTAGACTCTCGCTCCACTTCAGTGTTCCATTGCTTAGACTCTCGCTCCACCCCGGTGTTCCATCGTTAGACTCTCGCTCCGCCCCAGTGTTCTATTGCTTAGACTCTTGCTACGCCCCAGTATTCCATTCCTTAGACTTTCGCTCCACCCCAGTTATCCATTGCTTAGACTCAAGCTCCACTCCAGTGTTCCATCTTTAGACTCTCGCTCCACCCCAGTGTTACATTGCTTAGACTCTCGCACCACCCCAGTGTTCCATTGCTTAGGCTCTCACTCCACCCCAGTGTTCCATTGCTTAGACTCTTGCTCCGCCCTTGTGTTCCAATGTTAGCCATTCGCTCCACCCCAATGTTCCACTGCTTAAACTCTCGCTCCACCTCAGTTTCATTGCTTAGCCTTTCACTCCACCCCCGCTTCATGCACTCATCTCAGTGAACAATCTGACAATGTCACTGTTGTCCCATTATTAGACTCTCACTCCACCCCTGTGTTCGATTGTTAAGGCTCTCGCTCCATCCCAGTGTTCTATTTCTTAGAATCTCGCTCCATCCCAGTGTTCCATCGTTAGACTCTCACTCCGCCCCAGTGTTCCATTGCTTAGACTCTCGCTCTGCCCCCTGTTTCATTGCTTAGACTCTCGCTCCACCCCAGTGTTCCATTGCTTGGACTTTTGCTCCACCCCAGTTATCCATTGCTTAGACTCATGCTCCACTCCAGTGTTCCACTGCTTAGACTTTCACTCCGCCCCAGTGCTCCATTGCATAGACTCTCCCTCCACCCCTGTGTTCCGTTGCTTAGACTCTTACTCCACTACAGCATTTTGCGCTCACCTCAGCCAGCATTCTGACAGCGGCACCATGGGTGGTGTTCATTGCTAAGACTGTCACTCTGCTCCAGTGTTCCATTGCTTAGACTCTCACTCTGCCCCAATTTTCCACTGCTTAGACTCTCACTCTGCCCCAGTGTGCCATTCCTTAGACTCTTACTCCACCCCATGTTCCATTGCGTAGACTCTCACTCCACCCCAGTGTTCCATTGCTTTAGACTCTCGCTCCGCCCCAGTATTCAATTGCTTAGAATCTCACTCCTCCCATGTGTTCCATTCCTCAGACTCTTGCTCCACCCCGTGTTCCATTGCTTAGACTCTCTTTCCTCCCCAGTGTTCCATTGTTTACACTCTTGCTCCGCCCCAGTGTTCCATTGCTTAGACTCTCACTCTGCCTTAGTGTTCCATTGCTTAGTCTCTCACTCCGCCCCAGTGTTCCATTGCTTAGACTCTCACTCCGCTCCAGTGTTCCATTCCTTAGACTGTTGTTCCACCCCATGTTCCATTGCGTAGACTCTCACTCACCCCAGTGTTCCATTGCTTAGACTTTCACTCCGCCCAAGTGTTCCATTGCTTTAGACTCTCGCTCTGCCCCAGTGTCCCATCATTACTCGCACTCCGCACCAGTGTTCCATTGCTTAGATTCTCAGTCCACCCCAGTGTTCCATTGTTCAGACTCTCACTCCACCCCAGTGTTCCATTGCTTTAGATTCTCACTCCACCCCAGTGTTCCATTGTTCAGACTCTCACTCCGCCCCAGTGTTCCATTGTTAGACTCTCGCTCCGCCCCAGTGTTCCATTGCTTAGAGTCTCTTTCCTCCCCAGTGTTCCATTGTTTAGACATTTGCTCCGCCCCAGTGTTTCATTGCTTAGACTCTCACTCCACCCAAGTGTTCCATTGTTTTAGACTCTCGCTCCGCCCCAGTGTTCCATCGTTAGACTCTCACTCCACCCCAGTGTTTCATTGCTTAGACTCTCTTTCCTCCCCAGTGTTCCATTGCTTAGACTCTCACTCTGCTCTAGTGTTCCATTGCTTTAGACTCTCTCTCCGCCCCAGTGTTCCATCGTTAGACTCTCGCTCCACCCCAGTGTTCCATTGCTTGGACTCTCTTTCCTCCCCAGTGTTCCATTGCTTAGACTCTCACTCCATCCCAGTGTTCCATCATTAGACTCTCGCTCCACCCTAGTGTTCCATTGCTTGGACTCTCTTTCCTCCCCAGTGTTCCATTCCTTAGACTCCTGCTCCACCCCGTGTTCCATTGCTTAGACTCTCACTCTGCCCCAGTGTTCCATTGCTTAGACTCTCACTCTGACCCAGTGGTCGATTGCTTTAGACTCTCTCTCCACCCCAGTATTCCATTGCTTAGACTCTCACTCCGCCCCAGTGTTCCATCGTTAGACTGTCTTTCCTCCCCAGTGTTCCATTCCTTAGACTCCTGCTCCACCCCGTGTTCCATTGCTTAGACTCTCACTCCGCCCCAGTGTTCCATTGTTAGACTCTCGCTCTGCCCCAGTGTTCCATTGCTTAGACTCTCTTTCCTCCCCATTTTTCTATGGTTTAGACTCTCGCTCCGCCCCAGTGTTCCATTGCTTAGACTTTCACTCCACCCAAGTATTCCATTGTTAGACTCCCACTCCACCCCAGTGTTACATTTTTTAGAGTCTCATTGCCCAGTCCTGAGAAATCCTTCTCAGGCCCTGACTCTCCTGCAGAGGACACCACTCCTAGAGTTCACTCTGGCTGTGGTTGGTGGGCAGCATTTGAACCCTTTGGCTGGAGCAGTCCTGTGGGGCTGATCCCTGCTGAAAAGAAAAGACCCTCCAGTTAGCATCATAAGCAGCAGCTTGCTAACCACTGTGCCATAACCATAGCTTGAGCCTCCTCCACCAGAGACGAGCTGTAACCCTGCACTGCCTGCCAACCTTGCAGCCATTTTGGATGGGAGCCCTTACAGTTCAGTAGCCTCTGGGAAGACTAGAAATCAATCCCATTTAAATAAACTCTATCAATAAAATGAACTGTTTCGCACAACTGCAATTTGGTGTTTTAAATATGTTTAATGGGATACTGTTCTGCTGTGGAAATGTGCCTAAAAGTGGGCACACTGGTGCAGGGGCACCCTCTTGTCCACGGGTCCAGAGACCAACAAAATAGAGATCAGCACTGGAGTTGGATTAAATAACAAGTTTATTAATCACTCATGAGTAGGACCACATCCACACAACACTCTCAAGTGCTGCAAATAGTTATCAGCAAACAAGGGCAGATGAATAACTACGTGGTCAGCAAAGTGGGAGGGGGAGCAGGAATGCTTATAGAAGCAGTAAATGGTCGACAGTTAACATCTTTGACTAGGTGCACTGGCAGCTACAAATCCTCAGCACATACAATTCTCTAGCTGAGTCAGGAAGTCAACTAAAATAGACAACACAAGCAGAGTGAAAAGACGAGCAGCAGAGGACGAAAGAAAGGAAACGAAATGAACACCACAGCCAAAATGGCTGTCACTTATGCTAAGTAAAATATTACACATTTCCACAGACGACCCTTTTAGCATAAGCTAAGACATTTTCTCATGCTTCAAAAGGGGTACAATAAACATCATGTATATCAATTAACATTATATCGCTGACTTCTTGGTCTATTGCTTAACGTGCATTTCCATTTCGGACATTCGTTTTAGATGGTAGATAAGTAGTACAAGTGGAAATACAGAGGGAACAAAGCATTTGCCCGCATTGGATACATAAACAACAAGAGAAGACAATTGCAATAATTATGAATAAGGCCGATAATATTTTTAGACTCCATACAGAAAATATGTTCCAGAACCATCCAGCCAAGTCCATGTTCCTGAGACTAGATGTATCTCAGTAGCTATTTTGTGTAGTTTGGAGATGACCGCATATACAGAAGGTGAATTGTCCGGTGTGAAGACACAACAGCTGATAACATCTAGAACAAGGCTATTCTGCAAAGCAACCATTTCGGACTGATGCTTGTTCTTCTGTCAAGTTCCCTAAGGCAGCTGTTGTCTGATGGATCACTGCTTCCATTGTACGGGTGAGGCAACGGACCAGCTTACTGTTCTGTAAGAAGAAGAATCCTCGGTTAAAGTCTATACTGTTCCCATGTGGTCTCTGTCTGGTCGACTATAGAGACATCTATTGCACGTTTTCCCCTACTACCAGCATGGTGATCGAACAATTGCAAATCTTGATGGTAGGTTGGGGGAGCTAAAAATACAGGTGGTAGAAGGAAGGCTATGTAACAGGTACCAGACCAGCCTGGATGTAGGAAGTAGTATGCCTTAGTTCCACAAACAAAATAAGTGTGACGTGATGCAAGGAAGCTGCTTCGGCCTCTCGTAGACATCTGCAACACTGTAGTACAGTTACTGTAGCCCACTGGCACATCGCCTGTACTTTGTACACAAAGGGGGCCAGTGGTCATGGCAACAGAGATAACAAGGGGTCTATTTCCTTTAGCCAACCTAGAATTTGGATACACATAGTTTGTTGCTGCACTTCCTTTACTATATTCTTCCATTTCTAAAGCAGTCCCTTTTGCTTATGGGTTCCCATCTTCGTTGGGGTAACAGACTTTGCTCATTAGAGGCATATAGAAGTTTGAACCAAGCTGGGCATGAGTCATTGTGAGAGAATGGCAGCAGTGACAACGGGATTCATTTTATGTTCTGATGAGGAAGAATCTTGCCACAAACCCAACAATTAGTAGCTTTGCTTAGCTGGTGTGTCTGATGCAACACTTGAAGAAATGAATTGTTTCTCAGATTTTGCCGGTATCCCTGTTCATGTTGCGGCAAATCAAAATGATGGTGCTAATTTGCAGCAAGTGATGTAACAGAAATGTTAGGTAAGGAGGCTCCAGGCATTACTTCCTCCACTACCCACATTACAGTAGCGATGATGGCAGCAGTAAAAGTCATACAAAGGATGCAGATTGTACAGCCGTTGCACGTTGTTGTAGCAATCTCCTTCTTCTTAGGCGAGCTCATTTTCATCGGCAAACAAAAAAATAGATAATGCCCTAAGGTCCTGGGCAGGCGTTGATTTCTTCACTAACGTTGAGACGAGTAGTCACTAAAAGGCTACACCCCTTTGAAGTCAGTCTTTAACCACCCAGGACAGTGGCTCAAACAGTCTCTTTCTTCCTGGATCGAAGTACGTATCTAGATGCACCAGGGATCGTGTGGTCCGGGAAGACTTCCTCAGGTCCTTAAGGTGACGCAGCTCGTCCTCTCTCGGTGACCAAAATGTTGCGATGATCTGTCAATACAGCAGGGCTCACGAAGGAAGAGTTTCCCGCACCTGCTGATAAATAGAAGACAAGCTGTCAGTTAACTGGGACAAATAATCACTCATCAACATGTCTGGGGTACCTAATAATGTTGCAGAACAAAGGGCTTGTTCTGGCACTCAGTAGTCCATGCGAGGGGCATCAGAGTGTCTTTAGTCAAAAGGGCCAACAAAGGTTTAATAATGTGTGAAAAACTGCCTACAAAAAGAAGTGAGGCCAATCAGTGCACGAACATCCTTCTGAGTGCGGGGTACAGGAGTGTCTAGAATTGTCTGAATGGGGTTTGGTGTGAGTGTACGACCCTCCTTAGACAGGAGGTGACCTAAATAGGTAACCTGCTGTCTACAAAATTGCAATTTCTTTCACGAGACTTTGTGATGGTGAGAGGCAAGAAATTATAACAATAACAGTGTTCCTTGATCACACTAGGTAAGGATGCCAGAGCGGCATCCTCATTGATAAGACAGGATCTCTCAACCATTGGATAATTGTCGCTCAAAATAACACACACACCTTCCGGAGAACAATGTATTGTGGCACGAAAATATTTAAGCATATCGATACCCACAATGTTGTCCGGCGTGTTAGGGGAAAGCAAAAATGGACATGCTGCAGTGAATTTGTCAAGTCCGAATTCAAGTGGCTGTGAAAGTGGGCTAGGTGTAGCTGTCCCAAACCAATCCTATCGATGTTATCATTGTGCCGGACAGGGGAGCCCTAGGAACCAATTTTTTGGACAGAGCACTATGGGTAGATCCTGTATCAACCAGAAACCGATCAGTAGATCCCAAGACGTTTGCGTCAACATAAGGACCCATTTGATCTACTGGCACCTCAACCGGTACCTTACCCCATCCTACGCATCCCTATGCATAGTCAGAATCCGCAAGGGCATCAGCAGAATAATCAGACATTTGATATTGATTTTGTCTATAAAAGTAATTTGGTCCTTGTTCAACTGCTTCAAATCTGAGGCAAGCTCCTGTACCTCCCCTGTTTCCTGAATTCCCTGGGCGCCCTCTCATACTTCCCCGCTGATACTGCTGACCCCGCAAAAGAGGGCACTCAGAACGCCAATGCCCAGTCTCTTTACAATAAGCACACTGATCAGAGGACAAATTTGCTCAAGGGAGAGAGGGCACCCCAGGTTTATACATTGCACGTCCGCCTCTTCCATCTCCCCTAAATGGTGGACAATATAGTTGAGCCAACATAACTTTCGTGTTTAATTCTTTAACCTTCTTATCCTCCCTGCCTTTTGCTTCCTGTTCCTGCCGCTCATAATATTGGGCCATAGTCAAAAGGGAAACTGGGGAAGACGTGGTCCAAGAACTCTTGCTGGCCTTTAAGCGACTAGCTATTTCCGGTAACATATTAGCGACAAATTTATTGACAAACAAATGCTTACCCGTATCATCGGCCAATGACTGACCACTAAAATCACGGAATGTTTCATGAAACCTTGAAAAGAAATCAGAAACTAACTCCTCCTTTTTCTGTTTACAGGAAGCTAACATAGTCCAATCTATTTTCTTAGGGGGTATGAGAGTCTGTAACTTAGTCACAATAGCTTTGGAAGATCTAATATCTCCTTCTGAGGTTTCTGCGCAGGCACCCTTTCCACATCTATTTGCTCTACATGTTCCCAAGTATCGCCATATGCTACATTATCATCTATTTTACGTATTGTTCTCCACATATCAGGGGGCAAAATAAGTCCAAAGAACATATCAATATCTGGCAAGGTCATACTGCAGGAGCTAATGGCTCCTTCCACCTCCTCATAGAAGGTGGCGGGATTTTTCCG